>NW_017671436.1:68003-78330 GCF_001879085.1 Nicotiana attenuata | reverse complement strand
ATATATATATATATAGTATTTAGTGTATATTTTTTATATTTTGGCTACCGAATATTATTAATTTTGAATGACGAGTCAAGTGTGTAACTTGCCCAATCCCATTCTTGCCCGCAGCGCATTAGAGAAAATATCATTTATAGCCCTTCGGGCCAAAACTATAACATTCAGTAGCCCAAAATTACAGTACACATTTTATAGCCCAAAAGTAATTCTAGTGGCTAGCCCAAAAGTACTGCTTTCTGCTCTTTCAATTGAAGCTCGAGCTCCCTTTGCAATACTGCTCTCTCTTCCTCCTCCGCCACCATTTCTCGGAATTACGCCGTTTCACTAATTTGACTAATTTGCTTAACCACAACAATTACATATCCTTTCTGCGTGAGTTCACTGTCCACACACTTATTTAGATAAAAGGTTCAAATTTCACTAGTAACATAGCATTTTCTTTCGCTTTATCCTCCCAAAAAAAATCATTCCTAAAATTCATTTTGTTCAAAATAATACTTTGCTGCAACACTACTTCGTTTTATAACATACACAAGAGGTTGAATTTTTCCGACAGATATCAAAATGTAAGTAACCCAAAGTTCTCAATTTTCACTCAATAACTAAAAATATCAAACCTAAGGAACATAGGAAGAGCGAATATAGTAGGAATTAGGGATGAGATCCGAGAACCCGACCCAGTATTCCCATTACCAACATAACCTCCACTTTGTAAAAACTCAACATTTAACACTACCGTTGATATATCAATGAGCATATTCTCCAAAATAGTCGGAGAGCAAAAAAAATCAACATTAGCATTAAAAAGGAAGATGTGTGGGCAAGCCAATCAACTCCAATGAAAGAAAGAGAAAGAGATAAAGAACAGAGAAATTGAAAGGGGAAGGAGACGGTGGTTTGGATGTTCAGAACACTAAAAGGAAGAAAAGACTACTCTATTGAAAATGGATCAAAAGAAACGACACGTGTGTAATACGTGTTTGCAACTTAAAGCAATATTGACGTAAATGTAATTTTATTTAAAATGTACGCACAAACAATGTTGTTGTCCAACTCAGAGCAAATGAGAAATTATGAAACTACCCTTAATCGTACTTTAGACCTCCACTTATTATATAGTTAAGTTAAAATTTCTCCAACAGAAATACATTTGCCGTTACTCATTCGTATCATAGTTACCCTTATCTTGGCAAACGAAATTCTCGTTGATTTTATAATTACATATGTAAGCTAACACGTACAACAACAACAATAGCAACATACCCAGTAAAATCCCACTAGATGTAAGCTAACACGTAAATGACACATATAATTCGTACTACTCGCTATGCAGTTTTGAAAAAAGTAAGTTTTAGACAAACGACTAAACAAATTATACTCAAAGGAGAATAAATTATGGTGAAAAATGGCTGAAACTGTCACTATATAATTTATATCTGAAACTGTCACTATACCATTTATATACAAATAGAGTGTCACTATACAAAACATATACAAAATAAACTGTCATTATACAAAAAATATACTAAATAGAATGTCGCTATACAAAATATATAGAGAATAGACTGTCGCTATACAAAAATATACAAAATAGACTGCCACTATACAATTTATATACAATAGACTGTCACTATACAAAATATATACAAAATAGACTATCACTATACAAAAAATATACTAAATAGACTGTTACTATACAAAAAATATACAAAATAGACTGTCACTATAAAAATAGACTGTCAATATACAAAAATTATACAAAACAGACTGTCACTATACCATTTATATACAAATAGAGTGTCACTATACAAAATATATACAAAAATAGAATGTCATTATACAAAAAAATATACTAAATAGACTGGCATTATACAAAATATGTACAAAATAGACTATCACTATATAAAAATATATTAAATAGACTGCCACTATACAATTTATATACAATAAATTGTCACTATACAAAATATATACAAAGTAGACTGTCACTATAGAAATTAGACTGTTACTATACAAAAAATATACAAAATAGACTGTCACTATGCAAAAAATATACAAAAATAGTCTGTTATTATACAAAAATAGACATTTCGTATATGACCTACATTACATATTTCATTCAATTCTTAGCTAATACTTATCAGATCCAGAAGACCAGAAGTACAAAATACAATTTAAAAAGGCAAAAAAAGGTTGCTCTATCGCGCCAGAGCAAGGGTCGAACCCACAACCTACAGCTTAGGAAACAGACGCTCTATCCACTAAGCTACAGACACTGATGTTGTCATACTCATTCCTTTCGGCTAATATATGCAATACGTTTGGGCCGAAGGGCCATTTTTTATAAGTATAATAAAATATGGGCTATTAAAATATTGAAGGGATATAGAGGGTAGTTTTCTCAACGCATTAAGCAGCAAGCCCAAACAAAACCCAAAATTTCCTTTTCAGCGGCCCACTTCAGCTCACATTAACCAACGCCTCGAGGTTTGCACAAATATTTCCTATAGGATGATTTGAGACCACCGCTTATATTTTGTTTTTGTTTAAGGAAGTTTCACAAATATAGCTTTAACGCTATACAATTGGAAGAATAAAAAAGTTCAGAGGTATTATTACTTTTAACACGCATCAAAAACTATTTATATTTGATACTTAAAAAAGTGTATAAAATTTACATAATTTTTGTGTATAACAAAGAGAATGTGTATATATACAAAAAATATATGAGAAGAATTTTTATACATTTTTCTGACTATTATTTTTATAGTAACTATACAGTGTCATTTTTCCAAAAATTTACGATGTTCAATTATTTATAAGTTTTACCGGACAATCCAAACTTGGTACCATTTAATTATTCACAAGAATTACTGAATGAACAAATTTCGCTTGTGTTATTTATTGTTCACAAGTTTTATTGGACGGCCACAACTTGATACTCTTTCCTAAGTGATTTTTTGGCTTTTTTACATATATTATAGAATTTATTATTTGCATTAATTAACAAAAAAATTAATCATATTAACCTTAATTTGCTCATTGAAAATATAACAAACTGCTCCTAGGATCTTTACTCCATGGACAACTTTGAAAAAAAAGTTCATCTTCTTGATATCTGGAAAAATCAAATATTGTGAATTACAAAAAAAGGGCTAAAAAATCACTTAAAGTAAACCGGAGGAAGTACTACCTTTATTCTAGGTAAATTTGTGTTTTAAGTTTTTATGTTTGGTTGTAATGACGTACTAGTGTAGTAGTGTTTATCAATATGTATCGTCAATTCCAACTTTCTTTCTATCTACGAATACTTTTACGAAATAATAATAGGTTTACTAACAAACATCTCAAAAATAGTAATACGAGTCACATCACTAAAATCTAAACAAAATAACGCGTAATAAAATATGTAAATGTATACTGAGTTTTCATTATTGGCTTGGCATCTCTTTCTTTTGCATAGTCAGGATTATTCAAAAATTATTACTTTTTGAAGGAAAAGGTGTGTCTATTTCTTTTTCTTTTTTCCTATTTAAATTTCTATTTTTTTCTCTCTCTCTATCTTAGAGTCCCACGTGCATCAGCCCATATTGTTGTTTCGATATTCATAGATTAAATGGAATTTGAAATTGAGTCCAAATCAATTGGTTTTAAGTCAAACTAGCTACTTCAACGGTTTTCATATTGCAATTTTGTACTCATGTGAAACTAAATCCCCATAATTTTTTTAAATAAACATATGAATTTTAAATCTCAAATATAATAGAGTATCTTTAAGAATAATGAAACGAAACTTATAAATCCTAATTAATGAGATATTAGAATGTTGGACTCCTAAAAAGAAATAAAATAGAAAAAAGGATAAAGAGAACTACTAATCTCGGGCTGCATAAGAGGTTGTACATTTTACGAGGTGGATGCATGTGCATGTATTATTAACAAACATTCGTCAAAATTTCAGCACGTTTATCGCTAGACATAGGAAGAATCTTGCAGAAAATGACAATAAACTAGCGGAAAAAAAGATTAAAAATGAAAGAAAAATAAAAAGAGAGAGAAAGAAAAGATTGCGTATCTCTAAACAGTAATTAAATAGAATAAAATTGCAGATCATGTAGAAATTAAAGAAACAACAACATCTTGCTGCATGTTCCGTCTTCTAGTTAATTATATAAAGGGCAGTCCGATACACAAGGTATTCCGCGTACACATATGATCCGAGGAAGGGCCGCATTTTAAGGAATGTGATATGTAGACAACGCAACCTAATGCAAGTATTAGTGACTGCTTCCACGGTTCGAACCCGTGAACCTATAGGTTACATGGAGACAACTTTATCGTTGCTCCAAAATTCCCCCTCACTTCTAGTTAATTGGAGTATTATCAATTTTAGCTCGTACTAGAAACTATTTACATTTGGTGGCCGAGAAAATGTATAAAATTTGTATTATTCTTGTATATAACATACATGATATATATATTTATTCGGCTATTATTTTAAGAGCGGCTATACAATGCCATTTTTCCTAGTTAATTAGATACCACAATAAATTAAGAACTTAAATAAATTAAATAGTAATAGCTCTAATAAATTAAGACTTAAACGGACTCATAAAAATCAGATTAAGTGAGCTCCTAATTCACTAAATTTCACTTACAGATTAGGTGAACTTAAACTTATTAAATTAGTTAGAGAAGTAGTTTCATGATTTATCAGATAAAGTCAACTAAAACCAACTAAATCACAGCTAATAGTTCATAGTACTACTAGTTTTTGACCAGCTTCTGTTTTAATTTTATTTAATAATCCTCTGTTTTTTGTTTGTTTGTTTAGTGATAGTTTTCTTTTTGCAAAAAAAGAGGCAAAGATTATTTACTAACTCAGATTGACAAAACAAGAAAAGAAAAGCAGTTGAAATTTCTTTCAAATTCAACAACTCTGCTTCTCCTTCTTACTATATATGTAAGTATCAGTAACCTCATAAGAAGATTAAAAGAGTTTTTTTGAGAGAAGAATATTATGGCAAGTGCAGAAAAAGTAGTACATAAATCATGGGTAGCCCTATATAATTTGCATTCTATTTTAGGAATCCTCCTCTTGGTTTTTCTTTTTATGTCTTTTTATCTTATAGGGGATAGTAATAATGCTGGTAAAATCCTAGCAAATAAGCCTATAAGAAAAAACTCATCTCCAAAACCAAAATGCAATTTATTTTCTGGAAGTTGGGTTTTTGATAATGTCTCATATCCTTTATACAAAGAACAACGATGTTCATTTATGACTGATGATTTTGCTTGTCATAAGTTTGGAAGAAAAGACTCAAAATTTCAACATTGGAGATGGCAACCTCATGATTGTGATCTTCCAAGGTACAAACTCAAAATGTATTTTAATGTATGTATTTTCTTGAGCCGAGGGTCTACCGGAAACAGCCTCTCTACTTCCTCGGGTAGGGATAAGGTCTGCATACACTCTAGCCTCCCCAGACCCCACTTGTAGGATTTTACTGGATTGTTATTGTTGTTGTATTTATGTTATGAAATTGTAGGTTTAATGCCAAAGCATTGTTGGAGAAGCTAAAAGGGAAGAGGGTGTTGTTTGTTGGAGATTCATTGAATAAGAACCAATGGGTTTCTATGGTGTGCTTAATTGAATCCTCTGGAATTCCATCTCTTAAACCACCTATTTGGAAAGGCAACTTGATCACCTTTGAGGTCAAGGTAATTTACTCTTCTCTCTCAACATCTAAGATTTAGTTTACTAGTTACAGATACTGCTCTTGGTTTCATGGATCAATTTGTACTCCATGGAAAGCAAGCCTTTTTTACGATACCGACTACCTTTCACCAGCATAGATAAAAATGTGAATTTTATGATCTAGGTAAGAAACTTAGGGTCGGATCAGGTAGGTGGATCGAAATAAGACCCATTTTTTGCTTTCAGCCCGAGCTTGCCACGTGGCCTAGTAAAAAATGGCCACATCATTAAATTGGCCCAGGGCAATTTTATTAGTAGAATTAACGTCATGTGCTTTTTTGGACGGATATATGGACGTAGGGTATCTGTAAACCATTTAGGAAGCGATAAGGGTAGTTTGGATCCTTTTCCATAAAAAGAATTCGTGAAGCGTTTTTTGTCTTTACTGGAATTTGAACTCTGGTCTCCTATGATTTTTGTTCCACTTTATACTATTAGGCCACATTACTCTTGGGTGGTTAGTCATGCTGTATTTGTTGCATTTGTCTGTCGTTAGAGTTTGTTAGAGATCTCTTTGCTGAAATTGCCTGATTGTTAGGTGGTATATTCAAATAGATGAGAATATTACTAATATCAACTGGCTTATATTTTCTTGCTTCAAGAGAAATAATTGTTCTGTGTGGCTAAAATTTTCATTTTCTAAACATTATGAAGGAATACAATGCAACAATTGATTTCTACTGGTCACCATTGCTAGTGGAATCCAATTGCGATGATCCAGTAAAGCACCGCGTAAGGGACAGAATTATCAGAATTGAGGCAATTGAAAAGCATGCTAGGCATTGGATTGATGCAGATATTCTCATCTTTGATTCCTTCACCTGGTGGCTTGAATCCCAAATGACACTTCTGTAAGTTTAGTTCACCAAAATAAACACTCTTTTAGAATTCACAGTCTATACCAAGCATTTCATATTTGGATTTAAGTGAACACTAAGTCACCACTTTTTATCACGTCGCCTTACAGGTGATCTGAGTGTATAAATATTTTTGATATTGTCAAGTGTATTGAACTTAAACTATACGTATTTCCATGCCAACTTTACACAGGTGGGGATCATTTGAAAGCTCTGATGCAATCTACAAAAGAGTTGGAATGAAGCTGCGCCGTTACGGCATGGCCTTAAGAACATGGTCAGATTGGTTGGAATTTCAAATTGACAGAAAAAGGACAAGATTGTTTTTCATGAGCCTCTCTCCTCCTCACAGAAAGTATGATAATGACTATGTTGTTTGTCCAACATAAATCTAAGTTCTTTTTGTATAAAATGAAAGATTGATTTTTTGTTTTGTTTTGGTATATGCAGTGCTACAGATTGGGGCATGGGAATTGGTGAAAATTGCTATAATGAAACAGAACCGATATCAAGAAAACAGCATTGGGGAAGTGAAAATGATGTAAAGATGATGAAAATAGCCGAGGAAGCTGTAAATGGGCTGCAAAAAAGGGGTTTAGATATACAATACCTTAACATAACACAGTTATCAGATTATAGAAAAGATGCACATCCATCAATTTACAAGAGGAATTGGGTTGCACTAACAAAAGAAGAATTATTAAATCCAAGAAGTTATGCAGATTGTGTCCATTGGTGTCTTCCTGGTGTTCCTGATATTTGGAATCAGATTCTGTATGCCTATATCATGGAATCCACAAAAGAAAAGACTAGAGATTTTTCTGTGTGAAAATATTGTGAAACTGTACAACAACAACAACAACAACAAGAAGAGATTTTTCTGTGTGAAAATATTGTGAAACTCTACAACAACAACAACAACAACAACAATAAATTCAGTATAATCGCATATAGTGGGGTCTGGGGAGGGCAGTATGTACGCAGCCTTACCTCTACCTTGTGGAGATCGAGAAACTGTTTCTAATATATCCTCGACTCAGAGAAGTATAAGCACCACGTTAAAAAAAAGAAAAACAAGAAGCGCAACAACGAGAAACCATATAAAAGCAAACACAAACTAACTAGTATTTCATAACCAACTAGTGGATATTGGTGCATTAAGAAAAAAGAGACATTATAAAAGAGGAATCCAATTGGCTACTGCCAACCAACTAGTATTTCATAACCAACAACTAGTTTTCATTATCATCCCATATATCTAATAGCAACGAAAAAAGGAGCAGCTCTGTGCATAAAGAATTCTGCATTCACACAAGGTCTAGTGAAGGGCCGTATCTTAAGGGGTATGATGTAGACAGGTTAATTGAGTTAAATCTGGACGGGTCAAATCAATAAACAGGGTCATAACTTAATCCATCAGAAGTATGATTGTGTGGATATAATAACCCAAACTCGTCCAATATGAGCTCACCTCTCCCTTTTTATTTTCCAAAGTAATTTTCATCTCAAAATTGATTTTGTATGCCTAGGTTTGGGATGGATTTTGACCCGTCTGTATCCATTTTGACCCGTTATTCTGACAGGTCATTTCTAATTCCATCAAGTGAATAGACAGTAATAACTCAGCAAGTAGAATCGTCTATTGTTTCTAGTGGTCATCATTAATAGCACCAGAAACAAATTCTAAAGATACAGGATAGCAGGAGTCCCAAGCAGAAGGAATTAGATAGATGCAGTTATTCTGTACTTCAATTCATATGTTTGGTGGCTAATACCTAAAGTGAAGGTTCTCTAAGTACATTCATTTTCAAATCGTAATGTCTAAGGAATTGGTGATAGAACCGAAAATTTCTCCTCAATGTACAGACTTTTTCTTGTCTAAAGGAACTTTCACGGTTTGAGGAAGATATGTTAGGTGTGATGATGATATGAGTTAAGCTTAAGTATAGATGTGAGAACTCATATCGCATTATCACCGATCCCAACTTGTTTGGGACTAAGTTGTAAAATTCCTTATTATTATGAAGATACTGTGGATTAATGTCATTGTAACACTATCTGATCCAAAAGACTTAACCTAGGATTGCTCGTAGGTTACAAGGTGTCAAGTCTCGGTCCATGAGACCGAGCCTAGATGTAGCCCACCACATGGTGAACCAGGTAACAAAAGCCACAACCGGAATGAAAGGTAGCACACCTAAGAAAATTAGTTGATCTGGTACATCAAATGCACGCTACTAAGTCCATTCCGATCCTGTTTAAACCTCAGGTTGTTTTGACAAGTTTTAAATTTTAGTGCAGGCAAGGAAGCATCATTTTCAATTATTACTTGTTGGATCGGAGCGTAGATGAGCGAGCAGAGCCAAGGAAAGAGATAGAGCAATCAACTAGAAGTAGAGGACTGTTTGCCTGAGAGAAGGCACAGTAATATGCTACATAATTGATGGAGATATATAATTTTCCACGTCAGTAGTTAAGTGGTGTATAAAGGTACTGTTTCACTCATCGTCTTTATGAATACTCAGATTCCTTCATATTAGCTATGAGATAATAAGAACTTGGTAACATTGTCTTGAAATCCCTCTTTAATTCTATCGAAATATTATTTCATTAGTGTGTCTCCAACTCGTGTTGAGGACCTTTTATTTGCCTCTATTGCGTCCTCTTTGGAGAGAGTCAGCTGGATGCTAGCTCTTCACATTGTACATCTGAATTACAAGTTTTATGATATTGCCAAAGCAAGAGTAGTTGGTTAAAACAATGAAATGATTCACTAATGTTTTGTGCGTAATCATGACATAACTTTTCATGTTACTTCCCCTTGCGACACGATTGTTGCTTGTTCTTCTATATGAAAAATCAGGTCCAATGATTGATTTGCTTAATCAGTTAAGGACCTTTAGCGCGAAATATAATGCAGGGGCAATGAATTTGGAATGACCAAAAAATGGAAATTGCTGCAATGAATCACAGCCTGTAACTATAGAATACTATTGACGAAGTAATCAATCTTTGATGAAAATAGTATTTTAGCAAAGTCTGGATAAGACATATGAGGGTTGAAGAAATGCTGAATATAAGCAACTCTCGGATTTCAGAAAAGATGATCATTCAAGTACCTATTAAAAACCAAATCTTTCTTAAATTGGAAATAGTTTCTTCCTTTTCTGCAGAATGTAAGATTAATGAATTCTTAGGTAAAGAAACAAAAAAAAGATTCTAATACACAAGCAAATCAACAAGTCAATAGATGGACCAATCTATTTTTTAGACACATCCAGGTTTTAATTATCATTAAGAACATACTTTGATCATAGACAATAAGCAGATATCAATCTTAGCCGTGCTTCGATTTAAACATCATTATCAGCTGTCTACAAAACTATGCCTGACTGAATCGTTATCGACCAAGAGTCTTCAAATCATTCCTTTTTCTTATTGTCACAAACACAAATACATAATGCAGATATGGCTGATGAACAGAATACAGTATCCTCTCATAACACTCGTCTTTTTCCTCTTCGTATTCTTCTCCATTTTATATAATGTAGAAGACCCCTTTTTCAATGGTGTTACATTGTCATCCAAGAAAGAACCTTTATCGAAATCTAGTCATAATGAAAGCCTCACCATCCCAAGAAATACTCCAGGTCAGTGTCCAAAAAACTTTTGGTATCGTCAAAATTATATATATTTTTTCAAACTTTTT
>NW_017671436.1:53209-67993 GCF_001879085.1 Nicotiana attenuata | reverse complement strand
ACAAGTTTTAAATTTTAGTGCAGGCAAGGAAGCATCATTTTCAATTATTACTTGTTGGATCGGAGCGTAGATGAGCGAGCAGAGCCAAGGAAAGAGATAGAGCAATCAACTAGAAGTAGAGGACTGTTTGCCTGAGAGAAGGCACAGTAATATGCTACATAATTGATGGAGATATATAATTTTCCACGTCAGTAGTTAAGTGGTGTATAAAGGTACTGTTTCACTCATCGTCTTTATGAATACTCAGATTCCTTCATATTAGCTATGAGATAATAAGAACTTGGTAACATTGTCTTGAAATCCCTCTTTAATTCTATCGAAATATTATTTCATTAGTGTGTCTCCAACTCGTGTTGAGGACCTTTTATTTGCCTCTATTGCGTCCTCTTTGGAGAGAGTCAGCTGGATGCTAGCTCTTCACATTGTACATCTGAATTACAAGTTTTATGATATTGCCAAAGCAAGAGTAGTTGGTTAAAACAATGAAATGATTCACTAATGTTTTGTGCGTAATCATGACATAACTTTTCATGTTACTTCCCCTTGCGACACGATTGTTGCTTGTTCTTCTATATGAAAAATCAGGTCCAATGATTGATTTGCTTAATCAGTTAAGGACCTTTAGCGCGAAATATAATGCAGGGGCAATGAATTTGGAATGACCAAAAAATGGAAATTGCTGCAATGAATCACAGCCTGTAACTATAGAATACTATTGACGAAGTAATCAATCTTTGATGAAAATAGTATTTTAGCAAAGTCTGGATAAGACATATGAGGGTTGAAGAAATGCTGAATATAAGCAACTCTCGGATTTCAGAAAAGATGATCATTCAAGTACCTATTAAAAACCAAATCTTTCTTAAATTGGAAATAGTTTCTTCCTTTTCTGCAGAATGTAAGATTAATGAATTCTTAGGTAAAGAAACAAAAAAAAGATTCTAATACACAAGCAAATCAACAAGTCAATAGATGGACCAATCTATTTTTTAGACACATCCAGGTTTTAATTATCATTAAGAACATACTTTGATCATAGACAATAAGCAGATATCAATCTTAGCCGTGCTTCGATTTAAACATCATTATCAGCTGTCTACAAAACTATGCCTGACTGAATCGTTATCGACCAAGAGTCTTCAAATCATTCCTTTTTCTTATTGTCACAAACACAAATACATAATGCAGATATGGCTGATGAACAGAATACAGTATCCTCTCATAACACTCGTCTTTTTCCTCTTCGTATTCTTCTCCATTTTATATAATGTAGAAGACCCCTTTTTCAATGGTGTTACATTGTCATCCAAGAAAGAACCTTTATCGAAATCTAGTCATAATGAAAGCCTCACCATCCCAAGAAATACTCCAGGTCAGTGTCCAAAAAACTTTTGGTATCGTCAAAATTATATATATTTTTTCAAACTTTTTCCTTCATTCATTAGTAAGTTCTCTATGACTTGTTAATGAATTTTTACCATATATTATTTTCTACATTCTGTTGAAATTGGGGGTTAAAAATGCATAGTTTAATTTCATGTTTTTCTTTAGCTGGCCTGATGGGATTTTCCTGTGAATATGTTTGATTTTTTTTTTTTTTTTTTTTTTTTTGTAAATAGTGCCTTTGGATAAATCAAGTACCTGCCATTCTACTGTTAAGTATAGAGGAAGGAGAGCTAGATGGCGTAGCCCTGTAATGAGATCCGGTGGCCGGAGAGAACTATCAAAGACGTGTGATTACACGTCTGGAAAATGGGTCTTTGATAACACTTCACATCCACTGTATAACGAAACTGATTGTCCATATATGTCAGATCAAGTAGCTTGCCAAAAATATGGAAGGTCTGATCTGGATTACCAGTATTGGAGATGGCAGCCTCACAACTGCAATTTGAAGAGGTAACTTTCTTTCTTTTGTCTCTTGTTCGGACTCACCAACAATTTTGAGACTGAGACGTAATTGTTGTTGTTGTTATTACATCTTCTACGGTCTAGAGCTACTTATTCTTGTACCTTGTTATGCAGTGTCAAGCTTCTTGCTGATTTAGTATTCAATAGTTGAAAGCAGTTCAGTTAAAAAAAAAATTCTAAAATCTTAACTACGAGAGTGGTTCAAGGTTTCCCCTTTATATTTTAGACCATCTTGTCTTCTTTGTATTTGCTATATATGACTTCTTTTCTTTCATCAAAATCGTCTCAAAAATTGTTGTAATTCTTGTTACCATTGTTGACTTGTTAATGTACGGTATATAGGTGGAATTCGACTGAAATGTGGAAGAAATTAAGAGGGAAAAGACTAATGTTTGTAGGCGATTCACTGAATAGAGGACAATGGTTATCGATGGTGTGTCTGATGCAATCTGTTATTCCGGCTGAGAAGCAGTTCATGACACAACAGGATCACCTCACCAGTTTTAGAGCAGAGGTCAAGTGAATTTAAAGCATTATATGAAAATATAACCTGTTATTGTATCAGTGATATTAAACTTTAAATGATGATTTTGCGTTTGTTTCATAATAAAGAAAGTTTAACACCTGGTGCTAAATTCAAGTGTTTTTGTGTTGATTACAGGATTACAATGCCAGCATAGAGTTCCTTTGGGCACCATTTCTTGTCGAATCAAATTCTGATGAGCCAATGGGTCACAGATTGCCTGAGAAAATACTGCGTCCTGACTCAAATCTTAGGCATTCATCGCATTGGATTCATGCTGATATATTGGTCTTTAATTCATATCTTTGGTGGAGAAAGGGCTCTGTTAAGCTATTGTAAGTGTGAATTATTAGATCATGGCTTCTTCAGATATGCAACTTAAGTTCATCTTTCCAGTTGAAAAGAAAGTCAAATATATTCGACGAACAAGTAGTTGACATATTAGATTTGATACAGTACAAGAGATTTGCTATCTAATTAGTTCCATTACCTTCTTAGATGGAGCTCAGAAGAAAATGGAGTTTGTGAAGAAATAGATGGATTGAGTGGCATGGAGTTGGCCATGGACGCGTGGGCCAATTGGGTAGAATCCAGTGTTGATCCCATGAAGAAGAAGGTCTTTTTCGTTACGATGTCTCCTACACATTCATTGTAAGTGAGGACCAACTTTTATATTGCTGAATGTTAGTTTATGCATGAATCTATAATGGTCTAAATCAGGAACTTTGACGTATGAAGTTTTTCATTTGAAGTTTTATAAGTTTGCTATGGTGCCTGGTAAGGTTTGTCAAATCAGATTGCCAAATGTCTAAATTACAACTCAAAACTAGTTTACAGGAGATATATAGTTCTCCATTTCACTGCCAATGTACAGATATATATGAGTGCCCTCCACAAATGTTACTAGAACTGCTTGTTTTTTCTTAGAGAAGTCAGATACTGTTTTTGATGCGCACTCAGTAGGGGGAAAGAATTCTTAATTGTTGGTATGAATTTATATTAGCTGATTCTGTACACTAGAGTGTGCTGCAAGGTGTCATTATGTTAACAGGAAAATGGTTTTATTGTACGTGAATGAACTGAGCCATTACAGAAACAGAACTTTGTAACTTCTGCCTAGCCAATGTAAGCTTTTTATGTTGACTGATACGTATCTGATCCAACATCTCATAGGTTGAGTTCAGGTTTCCAATTCAAAAGTTCAAGACTTTTTCAGCGTAGATTCTTGATTAACCTAGTTAGCTTCCATTCTGTCTACCGTATGCTTCAGGCGAATAATAATCACTTCTTCGTCTTGAGCATGATGCTGCTCGTGTGATCATAACATATGAAACATTGAGGAGCAAGGAAAAACACACAATTCTGATCATAGAAATGCATATCTGTATGTGTAAGTGTCTTATAATTTCCAATGAATATGACATCGTTACTGCTCAATTTTCTTGTTAGCTTTATTTTTTGTTCTTTTTTCTTTTGTTTATCTTCTATACAGAAAGAAATTATGCTACATCTTTTTGCTTCTCTGTATATTCAGGAAACAAGAATGGGAACCAGGAAAAAGAGGAAACTGTTATGGCGAGAAGCTCCCCATCAGGAACCAAACCAGGGAAACTAACGTCGACTTGCCCACAACGCTGATGGTGGAAAAAGTACTAGCTAGGTTGGGCTCAAAGGTCTCCGTTCTCAACATCACACGCCTTACAGCATACAGGAAAGATGGGCACCCTAGCATTTATCGCAAATTTTATGGTATACTCTCCCCTGAGGAATTAGCAAACCCTGCAAGTTACTCGGATTGCATCCACTGGTGCTTGCCAGGGGTGTCTGATGTATGGAATGAGCTGCTATTTCAATTTTTTTGACACGGAGGCTAGCCCGATTAAGGATTTTAAGGCCGTAAGCAAAGAATACTACTGCACCCACGAGTACTATTTTGTGACAGTTTGTGCAAATTTGTGAGTGTGAGTGTGTGACCGGTTCGCGACAGGACTTGTTGTAACTGATCCTTCAGCTATCAAAGTTTATGCATAGAGCACAATGTACATCTGAAAAGCATGTGATTTTTGTTGTTCATAGTGAAAATTAGTGAGGGCACCAATTGCCCAATGAAGAGAGTTTCACTTATTTCGTGATTCACTTTAGTAGTTCTGCTCATTACTAGTAATTTTGATTGAAAATTTGAACCAATGCGGCTTGGTCAGTCAATTTTATTCTCCTTTGCTTTTTAAAATACAAACTGTATTATAAATCCTTCAGAAAATCAAAGCTATAAAACTTGAATTTTCTCATCCCACATGTTTGAAACAAGCAACATTATAAATCTTGATCCAAACTAATAGCCAAAAATCAAAGGAGAAAATCAACAATGCAGAGCAATTCAAGCCACCATATTAACACAAAATGAGTATTGTTCTAAAGGTTGGCTGTTTGTTTTATTATTAAAACTAATTTGTTGGAGTCACTCAAAAGTGCAAGTTGAGCTAATACGAGTTGCTAAGTTATAAATTATTTATAGCCGTCCTGCGGGATAGCTGACATCACCATTTAATTTATACAACATATAGTAGATAGAAACATAAACTTGCTTTGAATTACTGTATGGGTAAATGCCAAACTTAAGACTAAGGATATATAAAGCAAACATAGCGGTGAGAAACTTAAGTTAATAAAAATCACGCCCTCATTTTTTTTTTAACAAAGTTCGCAGTAGCTTCATTTGATATTGTAATTTGCACATTTTAATATACAAGCATGCCTATAATTGACTTAGATAACCACATTGATCACAAGGTTGTTTCCTTTTAAAGTTATTTGATACTGATTAGCATATCCGTATTTTTTTTTTTACCTTGAAATTAATCTATTTTTGTTGCAACAGAAAAAGTTAGGAAGAGAGTGATAAGTTCAAATTGACATTGAACACTTCAGTGGAGCCGAGCTGTCTCAGTTTCTGCCACATTCATGTCAACAACACATTTACAGTAATCTACATCTTTAATTTGGTCTTCACTGCAATAGTCAGAATTTTTAATTTGATCCTCCATAGAGACTTGAACAGAATCAACATTAACCAATCTTGGCATGTCCTTTACCGGTTTCTGTCAAGATTGATCAAACACAAAAATCACCATATAATAGTTGAATTTCATTAAAGCTCAAATCCTTCAAACATCAAACCGAAGCAATGGTTTTGAATATTAGATCAATGGTGGCATGTTAAATTGCTTCGGTTTGATGTTTGAAGGAGAGCTTTAATGAAATTCAACTATTATATGGTGATTTTTGTGTTTGATCAATCTTGACAGAAACCGGTAAAGGACGTGCCAAGATTGGTTAATGTAGATTCTGTTCAAGTCTCTATGGAAAATCAAATTAAAGATTCTGACTACTGTAAGTGTACCCACACTGCCGTCTTTGGTGGTTTTGTGAACCAACCATGACCCTCTACTGGTTTTAATGTAGCCTCTAAGAACACTTCTTCTCTCTGAAACCATACTTTTGAGTTCTAGCTACTTTCTTCTTAGCTTGTTACTTTGTTGTTCGTTCCTCTTCTATCCTGGTGGCAAAATGGTTAAAAGAAGACAGTTAATCACCCATATTATCTATTAAAAAATGGGTTGGATAATGAACTTTTTAAAAACGGGTCAAATATGGATAAGAACCATATTATCCATTTAGAAAATGGATAACTAATAATGAGTAACCATGGATAACCAATGGGTCTAACTTTTACATTTGTAAAAGCCTCAAATTGGGAGTTCCTCAAGTTAGGGAGACTAAATTCTCCCAAAAGTGATAATATGCAAGAAGTCATGGATAATATGGTTATCCATATTATCTGCCGGTTAACCCGTTTTTTATCCGTATTAAATATGGGTCAGGTCGGATAATTGATCCGTATTTTTCATTACCCATTTTCGACCCGAACCATATCCGATCCGACCCGCCTGTTTGCCGCTCATACTCTTCTAGTATATATAGAAAGACAACAAGTAGACAAATTAGGGATAGTACAAAGAGCACAGCATATATTCCTCCAGTTCGGCGTGAGTACTATGTTCTGTGAAATCCTTTTAAGTTACTACAAAATATTTTACACAAATATCAATGATGATCAAAGGAGAGAACTTTACTGATGTGCAGAAAATTTTATTTCAGTTGGCATTTTTATAGTTCTCGGGAACATTGACAAGTGTCAAATAGAATTAACATCCTCCCTCTAAGTTTCTATTTGAGACATATTATCAACTAACTCATGAATTAAAGTAGGGTTTTTAATTTCCGTGTTATGTAAACTCTTCAAAAATGCTACTGCATTCATGTCGGATCTTCCAAAACTATACTACTTTTGGAGAATTCAATACGAACTCGGTGATATTTTTGGAAAGTCCGAGCAACATAGGTTAATTTAGCTAATATTTATTTGGTGTTGGTGAGAAAACTCTTTTTTTTTTTTTTTTTTTTTTTATAAAAATCGTGGATAGGTTATAATGTTGCCAATTGTTAGTTAAAGGAAAAATAAAGCTAGTTGAGACACGAAAAACAAATACTTCTATAATTGGCTAAGAAACAACATAAGTATGGAAAATTTGGTTTGAGATATTACATGCATAGATGGAGGAGATTTCTCCTTTTCAGCATATAATTATTTGTTGCTGTCGGATATCAAGACATGATTTCAGGTGAAAGTACTTATTTTCTGAATTTTTGATTTTCTCCCTTTTGTCCAAATCCCATGAGGAAATCAAAGAATATATGAGTACAGGATATTACAGCCTTCTTTCTGATATAAATTTACTCTTTATTCTATGATACCCCATATGATATTTGGACAAAAGGAAGCTGCAGATGATTAAAAAAATAAGCTTTTTGATTGTTTTCGTTCAAGTTCATATTAATTCTTTTTGATTGAGATCTTTGAAAGATATAATCTACATAGAGCATTCAATAATAATAACTTAATTTATAACCAATTTATAGTAATGAAGAATCAAATGAGATTAATTTTAATTCAAATACCAATATGTTAATATTAAATGTGACTAAATTAAGCAACCTAACAACAATAGCAACAACAGACCCAATCTAATCCCACAAGTAAGGTTTGGGGAGGGTAGTGTGTACGCATACCTTATCCTATCTAGTAAGATAGAGAGACTGTTTTGGGTAGACCCTCGAAAATGGAGCAACCTAAACAGTAGTAATTCTATCATGAACTGCTTAAGTGAAGTTTCAATATCACCAAATTAAGAGCCCTCCATTATTATTCTATCATTTCCTTTTTCACTATTCACGAGTGCACACTATATATACCTTGAAATTCTCTTTTTAAAAGGTCTGAAGAGAAGAATTAATTGAAATATAAGAACGTGGTAAAACAAAAAAAAAAGGTTCAAACTTGTTTCGCTAAATATAATGGAAAATAAACTCCCTCCCATTCACATGAGAATACTTAACTACAATTAAGATATGTTTATATTAGTGGTAGTAGAGGATATATATTAGATTGATGGTTGCTAAGTTAATTGTTTGGGTTGATAAGTTAGTTTAATATAAGGAACACCACACCAAAATAAAAAGTTGGGATGAATAGTTTATTGAAGTAATCTTCGAAAGTTGTGAAGTTATTATATTAGAAAATGGTGTGAAACCTTTCGAAACATGATAAAACTGAAAAGAGTCTCCCGCAAATATTTTCTACTTTCTCTTTGTCTTTTTTTCCATTCGGTGTTCGATATTCGTATTGAAATTCGACTATATTAGAATCCGCACTGCATAAGGCATATTTAAGGAAAAAGTGCTCCATAAAAAGACTTTTTTCATATACGAATTCGAACCGAGACTTCTGGATAAGGTTGGAAGAATCTCTTATCTTCCTTTTGCAAAAAATTCCATTCTTGCTTTTCTGACTAGTCATACTGAGAGTTTATATAAAAGCAACAAACTTTGATTTATATCCGGGAGATTGTCCGCCTTCATGGTGTGCCGATATCCATCATTTCGGACCAGGGTATGCAGTTTACCTCGCGCTTCTGGAGAGCAGTTCAGCAAGAGTTGGGCACCCAGGTTCAGTTGAGCACAGCATTCCATCCTCAGACGGACGCTCAGTCCGAGCGGACTATTTAGATTTTGGAGGATATGCTCTGAGCTTGTGTCATTGATTCTGGAGGCTCGTGGGACCAGTTTTTGCCTTTAGCAGAGTTCGCCTACAATAACGGCTACCAGTCGAGCATCCAGATGGCTCCTTATGAGGCCTTATATGGTAGGCGGTGTCGGTCTCCGATTGGATGGTTCGAGCCGGGAGAGGCTCGGTTGATAGGTACAGATTTAGTTCAGGAGGCCTTGGAGAAGGTCAGTCATTCAGGACAGACTTCGTTCAGCTCAGTCTAGGCAAAAGAGCTATGCAGATCATAAGGTTCGAGATGTAGCTTTCATGGTTGGTGAGCGGGTATTGCTCCGGGTGTCGCCTATGAAGGGCGTGATGAGGTTCGGAAAGAAGGGTAAGCTTAGCGCTAGGTACATTGGTCCGTTTGAGATTCTCGATCGAGTAGGAGAGGTGGCTTATAGACTTGCATTGCCACCTAGCTTATTAGCCGTGCATCCAGTTTTTCATGTGTCTATGCTTCGGAGGTATCACGGCGATCCTAGCCATGTGTTAGACTTCAGCAATGTCTAGTTGGATAAGGATTTATCTTATGAGGAGGAGCCGGTAGCTATTTTGGACCGGCAGGTTCGTCAGTTGAGATCTAGGAGTTTTCCCTCTGTTCGTGTTCAGTGGAGAGGTCAGCCCCTTGAGGCCTCGACCTGGGAGTCCCAGTCTGACATGCGGAGCCGTTATCCACATCTGTTCCCCGACTCAGGTACTTCTTTCTTTTGTCCGTTCGAGGACGAACGGTTATTTTAGAGGTGGAGGATGTGACGACCCAAAGGGTCATCACCTGTTTCCTCACTCGTTCCGTGCTTCCGAGGCCTTGAAAACCTCATTTTTACTTGCCTCGATCTGCGTGTGCAGTCCGGGCGCGTAGCCGAAAAATTTTTGTGTTGAAATTTATGAATTCTGAGAAAAATTTGAAGAATTTTGATATTAACATGATTAAAGTTGACTTTGGTCAACATTTTTGGCAAACGAACCCGGACCCGAGATTGGACGGTCCCGTAAGGTCCGTAGAAAATAAGCGGCGATATTATCGCCTTGAGAAAGTAAACTGGCACAACATCAAATGTTCCTAGGAAAGACGTATCGATGGGACGTCTCAGTTATCGCAAAAGTTAGCGTCACAAGCATGACATCATCACAAGAGGCTCGAGGGCATCGGTGTCAAAATCGTTTCATATCATTTTATTCTAAGAAATGCGGGGACTATCTGTACGGTAAAAATCAGAGGGCTTGATTTTATGATCACTAGAGCGCCTCGAAGAGACAACCCCCGAAAGGCTCGAAGTCTAGCTTGGAGTTCGCCCCCAAGGGTTCATAATGATCGACCTCGAGGGAGTACAAACCAGCGGCTACGACGCACTAGCAGGAAGTTCCCAAGGCACATAATTAAAGCTGACCTAGCCTACTAGGCTAGTTCAAGCCCGTACAGTGGCATTAAATGGCTATGCCAACCTACATGTCCTTTAAAAATGCATTTTGTACAATGTTAAGATTCCCCTCATCTATAAAGGGCCCCTTTTCATTTTCGTAAAGACACACAATATACAACACACTACATTCAGTACAAGAACATTCACTGCTCTCTATCTTAAACACATTCTCTTGGTTTCATTATTTACATTTATTTAATATATTTATTCTGTTCTATTAATTGTTCATCATTTATTGCTCATTATTGATCATAAAGAGCCGTCATCGCAGCTCTCATAATTGTTAATCCTTCATCTACTGCCCTTAGCTGGGATCCGACTCGACCTCGAGGCCCCATATGCGTAAGCTCGAGGCCTCAATTCCCAGCCATTTGGTTTGATTATTACATTGTCTACAAGCTATCATCTTACTTTCTAATCCTTCACTTAGCATCTATTGCCTAAAACCTAGCATAAGAACAGATCACGTATTTTTAGAACCACAAAATCAAATCTAATTGTCATTACCATTTTCAAAGTAAACACAACTTTCCCAACCTTCACCCCTAAACTTAGTCTTTAGCCTATGTTTACACTTTCAAAGTATTTAGGGAGGTAGGGTGCCAAAAGCTAGATCAATAAAGAACAACGGGTTAAAGCTTGTAACATGGTTGCCAAAGAAAAAGTTTAAAGGCTCAAAAGGGGTTGACTAGGGATAATATGCAAGGGTAGAAAATTTAACGCACAATAACGGTCCAAGGAAGGCCTACATCAAATTTTAAACCAAGNGAGCGAATTGGAGGTGGAACCGCGAGGTAAAGCGATAGTTGAGGATTAAGTGGATTTCAAGGCTTTGAGGTAAGTGTTTGGTTTAACTCTAGCTTGAGGGAATAGGAGTTGAGTCTTGTTGTTAATTGCTATGTGATCGAGTACGATGTATATGAATGGTGACGAGTATCTATACATTGGTGTCTAGCATGACCGTGAGTCCTTATAATGTGATTATCATGAACTGATTGTGAATTTCATGTTTATTGGAGTATTTCTATATGTTGTGAATAACATGTGAATGGTGATATGAAAATTTGATTCCTAGGAGCATTGGCTCGAACTGTGATACGAATATTGAAAGTATATGAAATGACTTGATTCATTGAGGAGCGTCGGCTCCAGTTGTAGAATGAATTCGAAAGTATAAGTGATAATTGAACCTCTGGAGCATCTGCTCGAGTTGTGAAAAGAATTGTGAAGTAAAAGTGAGAAAGAGGAGAGATCATTATGTTGCCCTCTTGGCGAGCTATTGTTGGGTTGTGATTCCTCTGCATTGTGTTCTTAACGGATACTAGGGTCGCTTAGGTTAATGTTTCCTTGTGTCGTATGATGACTATAGTTATAGATGGGTTGGTTGGGTGTGGTAGTCGGTTAGATATAGCTGAGGTGGTCAAGTGTGGTAATAGGTTGGTTATAGCTGTGGTGGTTAGATGTTGGAACTAATGTGGTGGTTAGATGTTGGAACTAATGTGGGTATCGTAATTCGCTTGCCGGGATATTTGAGATAATGTTTTGTTCCCTAACTGGGATGTCATTATATTGTTGTTTGTGACGGAATATGAGATAAGAATTTCTTGGAGCTTGGGCTCCAGTGATATCGTGGAGTAAGAAAAGAAAGAAAGGGAAAGAGTTACTGGTTATTCCCTTGCCGGACGTTTTATTGATTCTGTTGTTGGTTTTTTTTTCTCTCCCTTGCCGGGATACTGAGATTACTAAGTTGTTTGTCATGTATATTCCCTTGCCGGTATTTTCATTATTGTTTATTTACTCTCTTGCCCCGTATTTGTGACTGTGGTTTGGATGAGGAAATATGATCTTGGTGGAGCGGGTTGCACGCCGCAATAATGATATTGAGGATCGGGTTGCACGCCGCAACAATGATATTGAGGATCGGGTTGCACGCCGCAACAATAATATGTGAGGGTCGGGTTGCACACCGCAACAATGATATTGAGGATCGGGTTGCACGCCGCAACAATAATATGTGAGGGTCGGGTTGCACGCTGCAATAATAATATGTGAGGATCGGGTTGCACGCCGCAACAATGGTACATGATAAATGATATGGGTCGGGCTGCACGCCGCAACAGTTATTTGATGCCCTTTGTTTATATTGAGTATTGATTCCTTGTTTATGGTGGATCTAAGTTGCTTTAGTTTATTACCCTGGGTTACTGTTAATATTGTATCTCCCCATAGCATGTTTCCCCCTCCCATATTGTTAATTGCTTTGTATTCGATTTTTGCTATATATTTATAACTGCACAGGTTTATGTGGTGTCCAGTCTAGCCTCGTCACTACTTCGCGGGGATTAGGCTAGACACTTACCAGCACATGGGGTCGGTTGTGCTGATGCTACACTTCTGTGCATTTTTGCACAGGTCCAGGTTTTGAGGAGCAGCAGCAGCAGTAGTAGCAGTAGTAGTACGGGAGCAGGATTTCATTTACACGAGACTGAGGTAGCCTTGCAGGCGTCCGCAGGCCCGTCGTCTCTTCCTTATGTTCTCTTTAGACTGTTGCCTCATTGTTTTCGAGACAGACAGATTATATGTTTCTTTCAGACCTTTGTATTTAGTAAATTCGTAGCAGTTCGTGAGTAATGTGACACCAAATCTTGGGTAGAGGCTATTGTTGACTATTCCGCATTTTGATTCAGACTTATAAATTAGACTTCCGCTATTATTATTATTAAATTCCATATTACTTGTTGATGCTATAGATTGTTAACAGATTTATTTAGTAATGAAAGGTAAATAAGTTGGCTTGCCTAGCTACCACGAGTAGGCGCCATCACGATGCCGATGGTGAGAAATCCGGGTTGTGACAAGTTGGTATCAGAGCACTAGGTTACATAGGTCTCACAACTCACGGACAAACTCAGTAGAGTCTGAGGGATCGGTACGGAGAAGTTTGTATTTATCCCCCAGAGGCTACAGAGTTAGGAAAAGTTTCACTTCTATTCTTCCCTGTCGTGCGATTTTGTTCTCTCAATGCTAAATTGAAACCTCCACTCTTGTCCTTTCGTGAATGGCGAGGTCATGTACCGCTTCTTCAGCCGAGCAGCAGCGGACTGGCGATAGATCAGCTACGTCTTCGGAGGCTTTGTGGAGGTAAAGGTATTAGAGGTGGAGGTAGAGATGCGAGAGGTGGAGGTAAATGTATTAGAGGTGGAGATGCAGGTACTGTTCTGGTTTGTGGTAGAGAAGCTTCAGTTTTATTTTGCGCCGTATCTGGTCATCACCTTATCACGCTACCTTGGACTGTCATGCCAAGACTGTGACCTTAGCTTTACCCAGTTTGCCTCGTTTAGAGCGGAGAGGGACTCCTGGTCATTCTACCTGCAGTATTATATCGTATGTGAAGGCTCGGCGTATGGCCGAGAAAGGGTGTTTGGTCTACTTGGCGTATGTTCGTGATTCTAGTGCTGATGTTTCCTTATCGATTCTGTGCCCATTGTTCGTGAGTTCTAGATGTTCCCTTCAGACCTGCCGGGCATGCCACCCGACAGGGATATTGACTTTTGCATTGATTTGGCTCCGGGCACGCATGCCCATTTCTATTCCGCCGTATCGCATGGCCCCGCCAGAGTTGAAGGAGTTAAAGGACCAGTTGCAGGATTTACTAGAGAAGGGTTTTATCAGGCCTAGTGTGTCTCCTTGGGGTGCGCCGGTGTCATTTGTGAAGAAGAAGGATGGTTCGATGCGGATGTGTATTGATTACCGGCAATTGAACAAAGTGACGATAAAGAACAAGTATCCACTGCCGAGGATTGATGATTTGTTTGACCAGCTTCAGGGAGCAAAGGTGTTTTCAAAGATAGACTTGAGATCTGGCTACCATCAGCTGAGGATATGGGGCGTCTGATGTCCCTAAGATAGCATTCCGCCACTCGGTATGGGAACTATGAGTTTTTAGTCATGTCATTTGGGTTGACCAATGCCCCAGCAGCATTTATGAAGTTGATGAACCGAGTGTTCAGGCCTTATCTAGATTTGTTCGTGATAGTCTTTATTGATGATATTTTGGTGTACTCCCGCAGCCAGGAGGAGCACGAGCAGCACCTTAGAGTGGTTCTTCAGACTCTGAGGGATAGTCAGTTATATGCCAAGTTCTCCAAGTGTGAGTTCTGGCTGAGTTCAGTTGCATTCCTGGGTCACGTTGTATCAGTTGAGGGTATTCAGGTGGACCCAAAGAAGATAGAGGCAGTCAAGAACTGGCCTAGACCAGCATCATCTACAGAGATCCGGAGTTTCTTGGGGTTGGCAGGCTACTACAGACGGTTCGTGGAGGGATTTTCATCTATTGCAGCCTCGATGACCAGATTGACCCAGAAGGGTGCCCAGTTCAGATGGTCGGATGAGTGTGAGGCGAGCTTTCAGAAGCTCAAGACAGCTCTGACTACGGCACCGGTGTTGGTTCTGCCCACAGGTTCAGGGCCCTATACTGTTTATTGTGATGCTTCCCGTGTTGGGCTTGGAGCAGTGTTGACGCAGGATGGCAAGGTCATTGCCTACGCTTCGAGGCAGTTGAAAATTCATGAGAAGAACTATCCAGTGCATGATCTGGAGTTGGCAGCCATTGTCCACGCCTTGAAGATTTGGAGGCACTATATGTATGGCGTGGCGTGCGAGGTGTTCACTGATCATAAGAGTCTACAGTACTTATTTAAGCAAAAGGATTTGAATTTGAGGCAGAGGAGGTGGTTGGAGTTGTTGAAGGATTATGATGTCAC
>NW_017671436.1:28234-52670 GCF_001879085.1 Nicotiana attenuata | reverse complement strand
TTACAAAAACTTATCGCTACTCAGGTCAACAAAGCTTTACAAGCTTTTGTTAGTCAATTACCTGCTGCTCCACCCACACCTACCCCAAATAACAATACCTTGGAGAACCCGTTCTGGACTGGTTAATTCAGGCAGCGGTGGAACCCCCAGTGAAACACAGGAAGGAGACCCAGGTAATCCAATTAATTCTGATTTGCAAAATGTAGTAGTAACATTGCAGAAACAGCTTAAGGAGCAAAATGACCGCATAGAACAAATACCCGGAGTACCACCCGTGATCAAGGGGGTAGATATAGATAAATATTCTCAACAGCCATGGAAGCCAAGTGCTGCCCCTCTCCCAATTCCAAAGAAGTTCAAGATGCCCGATATTTCAAAGTATGATGGGACAACAGACCCACGAGATCATGTTACTGCATTTACAACAGGTGTCAAGGGCAATGATTTGACTAAGCAGGAGATTGAATCAGTCTTGGTAAAAGAATTCGGTGAAACACTCACTAAAGGGGCACTAACATGGTATTCTATCTTACCTGAAAATTCTATAAATTCTTTTGCTGAGCTTGCAGATTTATTTATCAAAGCACACTCGGGAGCTCAATAAGTTGAAAAAAGAATGGAAGACATCTTCAAAATCAAGCAAGGAGATTCAGAGTTGCTCGGAGAATTCGAGGATAGATTTCAACGGGAGAGAATGACATTGCCACGAGTACCTGACAATTGGGCGACCATAGCCTTTACCAGCAATTTGAATGAGAAGAGTTCAGAAGCCACGAGGCGACTCAAGGAAAGTCTTCGAGAATTCCCAGCAACAACGTGGAATGATGTCTATAACAGATACAGTACAAAGATGAGGATTGAAGAAGATATCATTTTACGGCATAAAACAGAAGAAAAAGTAAGCTCAAGGCGTGTAGAAAATGAAAAGAGATCCGGTAAAAACAGGTACGAGCCTTACATGGGACCTGCGGGAAAGGACTCACGGTCAAGGCAAGAAAATCAAAGGTACGATCACAAATCTAGAAACAGGGAATCAGGCTCCTCATCAAGGTTCGCAAACGATCGGAATACACGTGGGTCACGAGACGATGATGGAAGTCTAAAAGCAAGGTTTGGTGGCTACAATTTTAACGTAAGCACCTCTGAACTCGTAGATTTTAAGAAGCATAGGAGATAAGGTACGATGGCCAAAGGAGATGAGATCAAACCCAAACAGACGAAACCCAGATCATTGGTGTGAATTTCACAACGATCACGGGCATAAGACAGCAGATTGCAGATTTTTGCAGGGAGAAGTTGATCATTTGTTAAAACAAGGGTATCTCACTGAGCTATTCAGTGAAAAAGGTAAACAAGCATATATGAAGAACAGACAGGATACTCCGAAACCACCCTCGTCCAAAAGAACCGTCAATTTTATAAGTGGGGGTGAAGATATCAATGGCGTCTCATATACCGCAGCTAATAAGACTTCCAAAATAACAATCACTCATGGGAAGCGGTTGCGACATGTACTGGAAGAAGAGAATATTACATTCAACGACGCAGATACCGAGGGTCTCCTAACTCCACATAACGATGCACTGGTAATATCTTTACTTGTACATGACACTAACGTGAAACGAGTTTTGATTGATCCACGTAGTTTGTAAATATTATTTTGATACGAGTATTGCGTGAGATGCAAGCAGAGGATAAATTGATTCCAAAAGTGCATACTTTGTCGGGATTTGACAACTCTAGTGTTGTAACGAAAGGGGAAGCAATACTTACTACATTCGCAGAAGGTGGTGTTAAAGATACCAAATTTCAAGTCGTAAATATGGAAATGGCTTACAACATGATTCTTCGAAGGCCATGGATTCATGACATGGATGTTGTTCCATCAACCTTACATCAATTTATTAAATTTCCATCACCATGGGGAATATGTCAAATCAGAGGCGATCAACAAACATCTAGAAGCATCAATTTCATTGCAGATTCAACTGTAAAGGGTGAAGACAAATAGCAATTACAGAATTTAGGTGGGGGTAACACGGTGTCAACCTCAACTGAGCAAAGGCAAACAGATGTGGATTCAAGACCTGATACCATTCAAGAACCGGAGGAGAACGAGAATATCAAAACAACGATAGAAGAGCTAGAGGCCGTGGTGTTATTTATACATTGGCCCGAGAGAAAAGTGTATATAGGAGCTAATCTTAGCCCAGAGGTAAAACGTAAATTGATTGAATTTTTAAAAGCTAACGCAGATTGTTTTGCTTGGTCCCATTCTGACATGACAGGGATACCACCAGAAGTCATGACCCATAAATTGAATGAAGATCCATCATATCCTCCAATCAAGCAAAAGAAAAAAAAGCAAGGAACTTTCAAGAATAAGGTGATTCAAGAAGAAGTTCAAAAATTGCTAAAAATAGGTTCAATTCGTGAGGTAAAATATCCTAACTGGTTAGCTAATACTGTTGTGGTTCCTAAGAAGAACGGTAAGTGGCGAGTCTGTGTAGATTACACAGACCTCAATAAAGCCTGTCCAAAAGATTCTTTTCCTTTACCGCACATAGATCAATTAATTGATGCTACTGCAGGGCATGAGCTATTAAGTTTTTTAGATGCGTATTCAGGCTATAATCAAATCAAAATAGATCCAGGTGATGAGGAAAAAACCTCTTTCATAATAGAAAGGGGGACTTAGTGTTATAAGGTAATGCCTTTTGGTCTTAAGAATGCAGGTGCAACGTATCAGAGGTTAGTTACTCAAATGTTTCAAGAACATTTAGGTAAGACCATGGAGGTATATATAGATGATATGCTAGTTAAGACTCAGCATTCAGAAGATCATATATCACACCTGTCTGACACGTTCAAAATTTTACGAAAATATAATATGAAGTTGAATCCAGAAAAATGTGCATTTGGTGTGGCATCAGGTAAGTTTTTAGGTTTTCTTGTTTCTAACCGTGGTATTGAAGTGAATCCTGCACAGATTAAGGCCATTGAAGAAATCCCTGATATACTTTCAAACAAGAAAGAGGTTCAAAGACTAACAGGAAGAATTGCAGCTTTGGGAAGGTTCATTTCTAAATCATCGGAAAAATGTTTTAAATTCTTCTCGGCTCTTAAGAAGCAGGATCATTTTGAATGGGATGAGGAGTGTCAACAAGCACTTAGGGATTTGAAAACATACTTGTCAAATCCACCTTTGCTAGCAAAACCAAAGGTTGGGGAGAAACTTTTCATCTACCTTGCTGTTTCAGAAGTTGCGGTAAGCGCGGTTTTGGTTCGAGAAGAGAAGGGTAAACAATCTCCTATCTATTATGTTAGTAAATCTTTGTTAGATGCAGAGACACGGTATCCACAATTGGAAAAACTAGCACTTGCTCTAATCATGACATCTAGGAAGTTAAGACCATATTTTCAATGTCATCCCATTGTTGTAGTGACTGCATACCCCCTACGTAATATATTGCATAAACATGAATTGTCAGGAAGGTTAGCTAAATGGGTCATAGAGCTAAGTGAATATGAAATCACGTACCTACCTAGAACAGCAATAAAATCACAGATATTAGTTGATTTCGTGGCTGACTTTAGCCAAGGGATGCAACTAGAAGCAGAAAAAGAAGTACAAGTACTTAATGGGGCTAATCCAGGAACATGGACCTTATTTACTGATGGCTCATCTAATGTAAAAGGTGCAGGATTAGGAATTGTTTTAGTACCACCTACGGGTGAAACTATTAGGCAAGCTATTAAATGTCATTCCGTAACTAACAATGAAGCGGAGTATGAAGCTGTGATTGCAAGTCTAGAATTGGCACGAGAACTTGGTATAAATCAAGTAGTGATCAAAAATGACTCGCAGCTCGTGGTTAATCAAATGCTGGGGACTTACACTGCTAGGGAAGCAAGGATGCAACAGTACTTGGAAAAGGTACGGGAACTGATAAAGCAATTCCAAACTTGGAAGGTCATACAGATATCGAGGGATGAAAATGTTGAAGCAGATGCCTTAGCTAAGCTCGCATCCGCAGCTGATGTGGCAAAAGATGCAAATGCTTCAGTTATACATTTATTTCATTTAGTTCTCGAACCAGATAAGAATGAGGTAAATTTTAATAATTTAACTTGGGATTGGAGAAACAAATTGTTGTTTTTTTACAATATGGTACCGTCCCTAATGACAAGAAGTAAGCGCATGCACTTCGAAAAAAGGCTGCTCGTTACTGTTTAAAACAAGGGAATCTTTATCGTAAGATGTTCGGTTGTCCATTAGCAAGATGCCTCGGACCTTCTCAAACGGAGTATGTAATGAGGGAAATACATGAGGGGCATTGCGGGAATCACGCAGGAGGAAGATCACTGGTAAGAACCTTGATAGAGCAGGATACTACTGGCCTAAAATGGAGGAAGAAGAGGAAAGTTTTGTAGCTAAATGTGATAAATGTCAAAGGTACGGTAACAACATGCATAGACCTGCGGAATTGTTACATCCAGTCATATCACCATGGCCATTCATGAAGTGGGGAATGGATATCGTGGGTCCATTACCACAAGCAAAAGGACATGTAAAATTTTTGCTCGTACTTACTGATTACTTCACTAAATGGGTATAGGCAGGAGCATTTAAACAAGTACGAGAAAAGGAGGTCAAAGACTTCATTTGGCGTAATATCATCTGCCGATTTGGTGTACCAAAGGAGATTGTATGCGACAATGGCCCTCAATTTATCTGAGCTCAAGTCACAGAGTTTTTTGAGAGCTGGCAAATTAAGAGAATCACATCTACACCTTATCACCCAGTAGGCAATGGGCAAGCAGAATCAACGAACAAAGTCATAATCAACAATTTGAAGAAACGTTTAGAGGAATCAAAGGGTAATTGGCCTGAAGTGTTACCCGGAGTGTTGTGGGCATATCGCACGACAACAAAGACGAGCACAGGTGAAACTCCTTTCTCTTTAGTTTATGGAGTTGAAGCATTAATCCCAGTTGAAATAGGAGAACCGAGTACAAGATTCTCACAAGCAACACAAGAGTCTAATGATGAAGAGATGCGGGTCAATTTGGATCTACTGAAAGGCAAGAGAGAAGCCGTGATCACGCCCAACTCTAATCCTAAAAAGGATAAGCGGTCGCTGCAAATATAATCCGGTCTAAAAGTCCAGAGTCGAATCCCACAGAGAACTAAGGCTTAGCTGTATCTATTTAATATCACCAAGAAGACAAGATTGAAAATAAATAAACAGCTGAAAACTAACTATGCTTGAATTGTAAACAATTAGAATAAAGGTCTAAGGTAATGGTTTCCCCCGTTGTTGATTTCCTTGGTTGTATGTTTCTTATAGCGTTGACTTAGTTGCCTCTATCAATCATGAACACTCCAGCTATCATAAATCTCTCTCAAGCAATTATGATAATTTACTAGACGCACTCTCTCAAGCTANNGATGAAGAGATGCGGGTCAATTTGGATTTACTGGAAGGCAAGAGAGAAGCCGCATTAATAAGAATGGCAGCACAAAAACAAGTGATCGAACGATATTACAACAGGAAAGCACGACTGCGATACTTTAAAATTGGGGACTTCGTGCTTAAAAAGGTTTTTCAATCTACAAAGGCAGCCAACGCGGGTAAACTAAGTCCAACCTGGGAAGGACCCTACAGAGTTCGAGATATTGCAGGAAAAGGAGCATACGAGTTGGAAACAATGGACGGGAAGGTGCTTCCTTCACATTGAAATGCAGTTCATTTGAAGAGATACTACTTCTAAGGAAAAACCCACGGTCAGGTATCACCATGTTAATTTTTTTTTTTTTTGAATTGTTAAAATTTTACTAACAATTTTAGATGATAGGCAAAACGCTAACCCGTACTAAATGATGAGTCACGACCTGTAAGGCAAAATGGAATAAACTAAAATTCCTAGCCCAGGGTTACAATTATTCTGATAGAAGTATACACGGGTTAAGCAGTCTTCATCTATAATCGCACCCCGAGTCCCGTATGTACTTCCTTTTCAGGAAAAAGGACCAGGTGAAGGAGACTATCAAGTGCTCGAGGCTTCATACTTCAACACTCAAACACTTGGGGGACTACATAGTATATACAGTCACGTGTATAAAAAAGGCAAAGAAGATTTAGAAAATCAAGCCTAGAAGAATCAAGTACGGAGTGAAAGTTACGAAGTCATGGCATTCATCATAGTATTTTTTCCCATGAGAACAGTGGCATTCATCATAGTATTCTTTCCCATGAGAACAATGGAGTCATCTTTCAAACTCTTCCTAATGTTCTGGAGCTAAAGAGACTATGTACTAAAACGGGTTATAAGAAAAAACCCTGTATCTATTGTTCTTCTTTTGTATAAATCTGTTACAAGGAAAATAGTTACGAGAAAGTTATAGATGTAATTCAAAACATGTAAAGTATTACTCAAAACTTGTCAAGGTTCAGAAATAAAAACTTGTCGAAGTTATTGCAAAAAACATGTGTGTTCCTATTTCTTTTATCGTATGATAACACTATTATGAAGTTGAGACGTCTTCTTCATTAAGTGTCAAAATATTAAAGGGCCCTCTTTTATAAGACTCATGTTATTTAGTCATGGGATTAAAAGAAACATTTTTCAAAGAACAAAAATGCAGACTATTCTTTAAGTCCTTGAAAATAAAAAGGCAAGAATCGAACAAACGGAAGTTTAATGATTTGACGACCCGACCCGTCGTCTCATGTGTTACCACTCCGTTTCCCCCATTTTCTACTTCTTCATGTTTTGTTATAGGTATGTGGTGTGTTAGAATTGATTTGGATTGGTTCTGATAAGAAATGAGACACTTAGTCTCTTTAAGGAAGGCTTAAGTTGTAAAAGTCAACCGAATGTTGACTATTGAGTTAGAGGGCTCGAATGTGATTTCCGGTGATTCGGTTAGCTTTGGGGGATGATTTTTGACTTAGGAGTGTGATCGGAATTGATTTTGGAGGTCCGGTGTAGAATTAGGCTTGAATTGGCGAAGTTAGTATTTTGGCGAATTCCGGTTGATAGGTGAGATTTTGATCCGAGGGTCGGAATGGAATTCCGAGAGTTGCTGTAGCTTCGTTATGTGATTTGTGATGTGTGTGCAAAATTTCAGGTCATTCGGACGTCGTTTGGTCGGGTTTTTGATCGAAAGTGCATTTCGGAGGTTTTGAGAAACTTAGGCTTGAATTCGATGAGTTTCGAGTAATTTGATGTTGTTTGAGGTGTTTTGATGATTGGAACAAGTTTGAATGAGGTTATGGGATATGTTGGCATGTTTGGTTGAGGTCCCGAGGGCCTTGGGCGAGTTTCGGATGGTCAATCGGACCAATTTTGGCTCTTGAGAGTTGCAGGTTTTTCAGTTCTTATGTGGCAGAAACTTTGGCCTTCGCGATCGCGGGGGTGATGCCGCGATCGCATAGGAGAAATTCGGGAGGCTTGAAATTTGTTCATCGTGTTCGCATTTGGTCATCTGCGATCGCAGAGGGTCTGAGGGTGAAGCTTTGCGATCGCATTCAGCTGTTCGCGATCGCGTATGAGGTTTTTGGAGTCCAGGTAAGTTCTTCTTCGCGTTCGCAGGGGCATTCTCGCGTTCGCATAGCACATTTTTGGGAGCTTGGGAATTTTCTCTTCGCGATCGTGTGCATGAGGCCGCAATCGCATAGAAGAAAATATAGAGCTGGGCAGAATGTTTTAAAAGCTCATTTCCGCAATTTTGGGTCATTTTTTCCTCCATTGTTGATCTTTTTGGGAGCTTTTTGAAGGAAATAGAAGAGGGAATCAAGGAGAATCGATTGGAGGTAAGATTTTTGAACTTAAAACTCGTTTTTATTGTGAAATCCACCTAGAAATTCATGGAATTAAGCCAAAAGTGGAAGAACTAGGGCTTGAGTTTTGGGATTTTTAAATTGGAATTTGAAGGGCCATTTGAGGTCGGATTTGGGAGTTCTTGGTATGTATGAACTCGTGGCGAGATGAGGAATCCATTGATGTAAATTTTATAATTTTTCGAGAAGTGGGCCCGGGGCTCGGGTTTTGCTAGTTTCGAGATTTTTGCTATTTTTCGATTGGGTATTGTTCCCTTAGCATATTGTGATGTATTCGCTCTGATTTTGGATAGATTCGACGCGCGTGGAGGCCGATTTGAGGGGCAAAGGCGGCGCGAGCTAGAGATTTCACCGGTTCGAGGTGAGTAATGATTGTAAATGATATCCTGAGGGTTTGAAACCCCGGATTGCACATCGTAGTGCTATATTGAGGTGACTTGCACGCCGGATAGTGGGCGTGGGGTAGAGCACCGCTGGGGATTGTGACTTGGTCCGTCCCGATTGATGAATTTACTGCGTATTTGACTGGAATTTATTTGTTATCACTGTTGTTTGGGCTGATTGCCATATTTGGGCTTCGTGCCAACTATTTGAATCCTTCGGGGATTATTTTCACTGTTTCCTCACTGTTTTGACTTATTACTTGAACTCAGTCATACTGTTTCTCCACTATTTTACAACTCAGCCACTTTTACTCAGATTTGAGTCTTAAATGATATTTTAAATGATAATTTGGGCTGAGAACTACTGTTTTACTAATGCCCGAGGGGCTTGTGATGATATTCTGACTGAGTGTGGCCGAGGGCCAGATGTGAGGATACACTGAGTGATGTGTGGCCGAGGGCCTGGATGTGAGAGTTATATATGGATCGGGCTGCACGCTGCAGCGATACTTATATGGTTCGGGCTGCACGCCACAACGGTATATATATATTGGATCGGACTGCACGTCGCAGTGATATAGCGCTTGGGCTGTAGGAGCCCCTCCGGAGTCTGCACCCCCACAGTGAGCGCGGGTACCCATATGGATCGGGCTGCACGCCGCAGCGAGCTATGGATCGGGCTGCACGCCGCAACAATATGTGGATCGGGCTGCACGCTGTTGCGACTACTATATGATACTGTTCTGAGAGTGATCTGAGAGAGAGAGCCCGAGGGGCTGAGAGTGTTGTTGAGAGTGAGCCCGAGGGGCTGGTACTGTTTTGAGGTATTGCCCGAGGGGCGGACTTTTATGTGCTCATCTTCCATATTTATTTGCTTTTTTACCTGTTATACCGTGGTATTTATGCCCGAGGGGCGGATTTTTTTGTGCTTATCAGCACTATCTGTTTTGAAATCATTTTCGTAATTATTGAAAAGATCATTTTCAAAAGAGATTTGAACTGAGCCAAGATAATTCTAAAGATTCCACAGATTTCACTGTTTTTCTCAGAAAATTGTACCCGGCTTCTATATAGCATGTTGGTTGCTTTACGTGATTTCTTGCTTCTCAGTTATTATTTACCTTTATTACTCACTGAGTTGGAGTACTCACTTTACTCCCTGCACCTCGCGTGCAGTTGCAGGTATTTATTCACCCGGTAGCGGGTATTGGCTGCGTGGAGGCAGAGTTGTAGAGGTTTTAGCGAGGTGACTGCCAGCGTTCGCAGCACCACTGTCTTTCTACGTTATTCACTATTCCTGTTCAGTGTATTTCTAGACTTGTAAAGTGGAATTACATTCTTATAGATGCTCGTGACTTGTGACACCCCGGTCGGGCTGTGTTGGGTTGTAATTACGTTAATTAATATCATTAAATCATATTCGAACTGTTATTGAACTGTTTAACTGCTTAAAAATGGTGTTTCTGAAAATGGTCTGGCTGGCCTTGTCGTCACGAGAGGCGCCATCACGACCGGAGCGGGGTTTGGGTCGTGATAAGTTGGTATAATCAGAGCCTAGGTTACTAGGTCTCACGAGTCAATGAGCAGGTTTAGTAGAGTCTCTGCGGATTCGGTATCGGAGACGTCTGTATTTATCCTCGAAGGTTGTAGAGCCTTTAGGAAAACATCAATTTCTTGGAATTCTTATCGTGCGTTACTTGATTCAGCTTGTGATATAACTCTTGAAAATTCCTTCCACACGTTTGTATGCGCATGTGAGCGCTCAGTATTATAATGTGCCTTGATGGTTTGTGATTCCCCGATCAAAGGGCGAGATGTGAGTCTTCGTGAGTATGTTGGGCTAGTCTGGAGGACTTGAGGCCGGATCTTTGCCTATGGCTTGAGCACTGAGGTGCTGATTGTGTGAGCAAGTGTTTTGAACTTATATGTTCGGTATTTGCCCTATTAGCCGGAATGGCGGTTGAATATCCATGTGATGAGTATGCTAGTACTGCGAGATTTATCTATATGACTTAATTGTGACGAAGAAGTCTGCTGGATAATAGATGAATGGATAAGTGTTCGATTCCTATTGTGATTTGTGTGTAGCCCAAATTATGGGCGCGTGAAGAATATTTTCGTGTCTCCTAGTTGGAAAGTAAAGTGCAATACATGTGGCGGTATGAGTTCAGACTCAGGAAGACTAATGACTGTGTAACGTATATGATAGTGGAAGGTATGCTGAAGTACTAAATTGAGGCGAAGCAGGTGGGTTATCTCCTTCGGAGTGTTCTTAAGTGGTATGATCCTTATGTGTATGTTAGAAGATCTCATGTGTAATTGAAGGGTACGTGTTGAAATTCAAAAATTCGGGTCGCTTAAGAGAGTGGGCTCAACTGATGTGGGGGTGAATGCGAGATTTGTAGAGGATTACAGTACTAGATGATCTGTGTTTTCACAAACTAGTAGATGATTTGAGTTTAATCTCACTATGATATGGTGGCATCATTAGAGTAGAAGCACTATGAGTTATTGAGTGTGTCCTGATATATGGCTTCGAGCCAAGTTGGGGAGGTTGCTGTTGATTAGCTGATCGCACGGTTATGTGCTATGTTGGTTCCGTCTGAGGCATGTTGGCGGATCAGTTCTGGTTGCGGAAATTGAGCCGAGGATGGCACGAGTGAAGCAAAATTTTGACAAAGGTTATACGGTGCTTCGTAGATGCGTGAAAGTAATAGGATGTCTAGAGTTGTTGTTGATAGAGAATGCTCAGTGCATAGAGAAGGAAAATGCTTGGTTGTATTGGAATGAGATCACATCCTGCGGTATCGGAGTGCCAATAAGGCACGAGTGGTTCTGTTCGTTAAGTCAGGTAATTTGCAGTTTGAATAAGAGTGAATGACTCTCGAGAATGGTTTTATTGTAATCAAGATTCTACATGTAATAATCAGGTGTCTTAAGGTTGTGTATGTGGTCAGAGACTGTGTTTTCATCGGAAAGGTCAAGACTTGTGATACTTTTATGTGGATTATGGGATCCTATGCATCGGTATCTAGAAAGTAAAGGTAACGAATTTAGATCCGCAGGAAGTTCTTCAGAGTAAAGTATTCTGGAATGTGGTATTTCTGGGAACATTTGAGAGAGTATTCAGTGGCTTATGGGTCTTAGACAGTGTGGTCTTGTGCTGGGGTCTCGTGTAGTGAGCCTGGGTTGAGGAACTGTGGTGCTACAGCAAGAGGGAATATCAAGTTGATGATGAATCAGAAGGGAAATTTGATAGATGGGATAGCTTGATAGTAGACCGAATCGGTATGGTAAGGATATGATTAATTTTTCGTATGTGTTCGAGACAATGAGCCCTTACAGGTATTGTGCAGCAAAGCTCTTGAGTTTTGACAGCTTGCTTAGCTTGGTTTGGGTAGAAGAATTCAGTCATGGCAGTTTAGCTTGTGCAAATGGAATTGGGAGAGAGTTCTTGTTGGGTGTTACCGTGGTTTGGGGGTGTATATATCTTTCAATGGGCATGCGAAGCATGGGATGTGTGATTATTTTCTTCCAACCGGGATCAGTGGAAGTTCTTGACTAGATGAGTTACAGTTCAGTTCTGAAAAGAAGTTCATAAAATTCTTAGGCAACAGGTAGCCTCAGGTAATCAAGGAAATGGTACTGCTAATTGGAAGTGATTTGGCGAGAGTATATGTCTCAGGAAAAGGTAATGTGATTAGACTGATGATACTTTGGTAGTATTGCGGCGCTTTCTTGTTAGATCGACTGTTGATATTTGAGTTTGTGTGATGGAACAGGGGAATTTTAGAATATCTATCGTGGAATGATTGGGTACTTGGGGTGTGATATGTATTCATACTGCGGAATTTGGGATCAGGTATGGTGATTCGTGTGCTATATGGAGTGGAGACTGGAAGTTCTCATGTACAGCCTATGTAGTGGTTGTGGAGCGTGTGTATCGGCACCATTTAGCGACTGTTGGGATTTGGAGGCCCGAGTGGATCTTTCTTTGCTTGGTATATTATATTTAGGATATGATATTGGGGTGTAGACTGGTTGTCTCAGTGTTGGGTTGTTCTAGACTATTGTGCTATGGGCTATGCCGAAAAATGCCACAGGTTGCGTGGCGAGGTGCATCAAATTACGTTCTAGCAGAGTGGTTTGTATTCCAAAGACCAGCGGACGGCTGGGAAGGACTGTTTTTCTTAAGTGGGCCTTCGTGATGGATGTCAGTGCAGAGGTTTCTACCATTGATTCAGTTGCGGTGTTGAGAGACTTTTCGAATGCGTTTCTTGTGGCCGGGCATGTCGCCGGACGAGGTTGTGGATTTCGGTATTGATTTGGTGGCGGGCACCGTATCGTACGGCTCCGGCAGGAATTGTGGTAGTGGAAGGAGCAGTTTCATGCCTTCTTGGTATTGAGTTCGTTGGCAGACCAATGTGGCTACGTATTTAGCTTGAGTTAGCTTGGTTGGTCCTGAGTTGTATTGTTGAGGGATAGGTTGATTCGATCGTTATTGAACTTGTTAGTGATCTGGGGAGATCTATGAGTTGCTTTTCTCTGCTGTGAGACGTTATGATTTGTTGGATATGGGCACATGTGGTGCGGTTCTATTGGGGATTCATAGAGAAAGCCGAGCGGGAAGAGTAATTGGGTGTTGATCGGTAAATGGAGTATCGGTTATGACCTATCGGGTTGCGTGCCATATGTTATTTGTTTCACCGTGGATGTAATGAATTGCCTTGGTTTCAGACATCAAAATGTGCGTGGCTGTCGATTTTTGATCACAGTGACTTGAGGTGCTTCATGTGTAACAGTGTTTGGATAGGATCGCGCATTGTAGCGAGTCTACATGGAGTTATGACCTTTCAAGGTAGATTCAGGTGTTCTATTTCTATGATGTGAGACGGGGTCTCAGCCTTGTGTGGTGATGGTACTGATGAACTTGAGTTACAGCTCTTTCGTTTGAGTCATTTGTCATGATTTGAGTATGTTCATACCGTTTCTTATTGGTGCGTGTATTATGCAATTTGTGGCTTAGGCCTGTATTGAGGTGTCATATCACCAGAGTGGAGTGTTGGATTCGAGGTGGTCGTTGGAGTCATTAATGAATACGAACAGATTTGATCTCAGCTTGTTAGAAGGATAATATCGAGGTTCGGCCCGAAAATCTGTTGTGGTATTAGTCAAAAGGGAAGTGGCTTCATGAATGGTTGATCTAAGAAATGGTTATGGTTTATCACGTGTTTTATTTATCGTTGGCAGTATATGAAAGTGTTGGAATAAGACTTTAGCTAATAAGAGGTTTTCTATCGGTATTTGATTATTGTGGGCAACTGCTGTGAATAGAGGCTATCGTTTCGAGTGTTTGGATTATGGGGTGTATCGGATGGTCTCACCTGAGGTTGCAGGTATGGGTTATTACAGCTGGTTCGGGTTTATTCTGAATATAGACGTGAGGTTCTGATCTTGTGTATGATTTCGGAAAGTGCAATGTGGTTCTACGGTTTATGGTCTAGATGGGTTGTGAGATTTCAGCTATGTTGTGTTATCGGACCTACGCGAGATACGGTGACGTAGGATCACCCCGGGTATATGCTTGGTAAGGTTATTCAGCTACTGGTTGGCTTCTAGGACAACTCTGGTACGCTCGAGGACGAGCGTTGGTTTAAGTTGGGGAGGATGTGACGACCCGACCCGTCGTCTCATTTGTTACCGCTCTGTTTCCCCCATTTTATACTTCTTCATGTTTCGTTATCGGTATGGGGTGTGTTAGAATTGATTTGGATTGGTTCTGATAAGAAATGAGACACTTAGTCTCTTTAAGGAAGACTTAAGTTGGAAAAGTCGACCGAACGATGACTATTGAGTTAGAGGGCTCGGATGTGATTTCCGGTGATCCGGTTAGCTTCGGGGGATGATTTGTGACTTAGGAGTGTGATCGGAATTGATTTTGGAGGTCCGGTGTAGAATTAGGATTGAATTGGCGAAGTTAGTATTTTGGCGAATTCCGGTTGATAGGTGAGATTTTGATCCGAGGGTCGGAATGGAATTCCGAGAGTTGCTGTAGCTTCATTATGTGATTTGTGATGTGTGCGCAAAATTTCAGGTCATTCAGACGTTGTTGGGTCGGGTTTTTGATCTAAAGTGCATTTCGCAAGTTTTTAAGAAACTTAGGCTTGAATCCGATGTGATTTAATGGTTTTAGCATTGTTTGATGTGTTTTGATGATTGGAACAAGTTTGGATAATGTTTTAAGACATGTAGGTGCTTTTGGTCGAGGTCCCGGGGGCCTCGGGTGAGTTTCGGATGGTCAATCGGACCAATTTTGGCTCTTGAGAGTTGTAGGTTTTTCAATTCTTATGTTGCAGAAACTTTGGCCTTCGCGATCGCGGGGGGTGATGCCGCGATCACATAGGAGAAATTCGGTAGGCTTGAAATTTGTTCATGCGTTCGCATTTGGTCATCTGCGATCGCAGAGGGGCTGAGGGTGAAGCTTCGCGATCGCGTTCAGCTGTTCGCGATCGCGTATGAGGTTTTTGGAGTCCAGGTAAGTTCTTCTTCGCGTTCGCAGGGGCATTCTCGCGTTCGCATAGCACATTTTTGGGAGCTTGGGAATTTGCTCTTCGCGATCGCGTGCATGAGGCCGCGATCGCATAGAAGAAAATGATAGAGCTGGGCAGACTGTTTAAAAGCTCATTTCCGCGATTTTGGGTCATTTTTCCTCCATTGTTGATCTTTTTGGGAGCTTTTTGAAGGAAATTGAAGAGGGAATCAAGGAGAATCGATTGGAGGTAAGATTTTTGAACTTAAAACTCCTTTTTATTGTGAAATCCACCTAGAAATTCATGGAATTAAGCCAAAAGTGGAAGAACTAGGGCTTGAGTTTTGGGATTTTTATATTGGAATTTGAAGGGCCATTTGAGGTCGGATTTGGGAGTTCTTGGTATGTATGAACTCGTGGCAAGATGAAGAATCTATTGATGTGAATTTTATAATTTTTCGAGAAGTGGGCCCGGGGCTCGGGTTTTGCTAGTTTCGAGATTGTTGCTATTTTTTCGATTGTTTTCGATTGGATATTGTTCCCTTAGCATATTGTGATGTATTCGCTCTGATTTTGGATAGATTCGACCCGCGTGGAGGCCGATTTGAGGGGCAAAGGCGGCGCGAGCTAGAGATTTCACCTGTTCGAGGTGAGTAATGATTGTAAATGATAGTTTGAGGGTTTGAAACCCCGGATTTGCACATCATAGTACTGTATTGAGGTGACTTGCACGTCGGATAGCGAGCGTGGGGTAGAGCACCATTGGGGATTGTGACTTGGTCCGTCCCGATTGATGAAATTACTACGTATTTGACTGAAACTACTTGTTATCATCATAATTTGGGCTGATTGCCATATTTGGGCTTCGTGCCAACTATGTGAATCCTTCAGGGATTGATAGCATTGTTTTCGCATTACTTTGCATATTATTTGATCTCGGTCCAGGGTTTTAATACTGTTTTGCAAACTCAGCTATTTTCTAAGATTTGAAAATTTAAACAATATTTTATTGACGTTTGAGCTGAGAACCATTATTTTGATATCGCCCAAGTGGCTTATGTGCATTTCTGGACTGAGCATGGATCGGGCTGCGCGCCGCAACAGTGTTATAGTGATTTCTGAATATATGGCTCGGGCTGCGTGCCGCAACGATATTGTATTGATATTGAGGCCGAGGGCCTGGTTGGTGCCACGAGATGGCTTGATTATTTGCGCTTGGGCTGTAGGAGCCCCTCCGGAGTCTGTACACACCCCTAGTGAGCGCCGTCGACGTTAAATATATGGATGGCTCGGGCTGCACGCCGCAGTGGGTACCGGTGTGTACCGTCATATGCATTGCATTGCACTCATGCATTTGTTCCTATTTGTATTATTTGTCATGACATTCCAGCACTCGCATTTCATTGGCTTCTATGCTACTTCTTGCACTGCTTACCTGATACCCTGGTGTTATTTGTTAATAGAGTGCTGTGCCCGAGGGGCTGACTTTTTGTGCTGACTTGCACTATCTGTTTTGCATTCATTTGCTTAATTGTTGGAAAGAGATATTTTCATAAGAGGTTTTAAACTGAGTCCAGATATTTCTAAAGATTTTCACGGTTTCACTGTTTTTCTCAAAGGGTTACACTGTTCTATATAGCATGATGGCTTGCTTTACGTGGTTTCTTGCTGCTCAGTTATTATTTACCTTTATTACTCACTGAGTTGGAGTACTCACTTTACTCCCTGCACCTCGCGTGCAGATGCAGGTATTGGTTTACCCGGTAGCGGGTTTGAGCTGGTTGAGGATTGGCTATCGTAGCTGAGCAAGGTGACCGCCAGCGTTCGCGGCACCGGACTTCTTTCTTTTAATTCCAGATTTTTATTCTATGTATTACAGGCTTTGTAGTTGCATCAAAAATCCTTCTAGATGCTCGTGACTTGTGACACCCCGATTTCGGGCTGAGTCGGGATGGGATTTCCTGTTTTATCACGTTTATTCCGCAATATGATTTTTTTATTATCTATGATTCAGACTTATTTATGCTAANATCATCAGTGGGCTCAACTGGAACAGCATCGCCAACAGAAGCGGGTTGATTTTCAACCATTGGAGTATCAATAGACGAAGTTTCAACTTGACTTGCAACAAGAGGCACGGTTGAGCTTGAAGAGGGTGCACCACCCGAGGCAATTTTAGTGTTCATGGGGACTTCAACTGCAGAAGTTTCAGCCAAGGGAGCCTCACTCACCGGAACTTCACCCACGGGAACATCAACTCCGGGAACTTCAGTTTCGAAAACTTCAATCGCGGGTGAAGGGAAGTCCAGTGGTTGTTGAGCTTTTTCAATAGTCTCCATCACCTTAGCTAACTCTGACTCCAGATTAAAGTTTTCTTGGCTAGCTTCAACTAAAGCATCACGACGGGAGTTCAGAAAAGCCCAGCTTACATCAACTGCAACCTTATCTTCAAGAAGCTCATATCTCTTTCCCAAGCAACAATTTCATTCTTGAGACCTTCATTTTCATCCAAGGCTGAGTTGTAAGAGGCTTGGAGAGAGGCATGAGATTTTTCCAAGGCCTGCATCTTGTCTTCAGAAGTTCACAGATTTTCTTGTGTCTAAGTCAAATTCTGTATCAAATCTCCAACATAAACTTCTTTTTGACTTAAAAGAGCTTTCAGCTCTCTAATCTCTTCACTTGCCTTAGATAATTGTTCTAAGAAAGAAGACTCAAGACGCTCTCTTTCTTTCTCTGCCTGACTTGAAGAAGCCTTGACAACCGCAAGCTCTGAAGTTAATGCTCTTATCTGCTGTTCCAGGTTATTCTTGTTCTCTTGCAAATCTTCTATAGTAATTTGAGCACTATCAAATTGTTCCTTCCAATTAGCTGCTTCCAACTGAAAGTCACGAGCTTCCCTCTCTGAATCAAGAACAGCCTTTTCAGAGTCACGTGCCACCTTCTCTAATAAAGAAACTCTGCTCATCAGCTCTGTACCAATAAGGTTGGCCTGAAAATGATAACGGAAGAAAACTTAGAATTCTAGAAAAATTCTGGCAAATTAAAGAAAGAAGGGACATACCTTCAAGGTGGAATGAACTATGTCGTTCATCAGGGTCAGACAGCTATGGCTATTCAGTTTTTCTTTCTCAATTGGGCCTATTAAAGGTTCAAGCCAAATATCCGCCTGACCGGATTTCCTCAAAAGACTGTTGTTAGCAGGAACTTCGATAGTCACGCTCCTCATAGCAATCCTTCTACTTGTAGAACCCACTTCTGTATTATGGACAGTAGAAGGAGGAGCGGTAGAAGAAGTAAAAACAGCAGAGGGAGGTTCGGAAGCAGGTGGAACAGGTACGGAAGCAGATGGAGCAGGTAAGGAAGGAACCAAAGGCACGGCAGAAGAAGGAAGAGAAGGAACTGAAGACATAGGATTTGAAGAGGAAGATAGGGGAGGTTCATCCAAAACAGGTCCTAACTCACCACTCTCAAAACCACTAACAAAAAGCTGGTTAATCGACTCATGAGTGTCATGAGGGGTGGCAACGCCATCATTAGAGACAAGATTAACAGGCCCGGTAGGAGAAAGATGATGAGAAACTTCAACTTCGTCAGAGACGATACGTCTCCTAACTCTTGGCCTTGTCACCAAGGAACCATCCTCCTCTTCTTCGTCGGAGCTATCATCGTCTGTGGTTTTTCTTTTCAGAAGAATATCATGAGCACTTTCTAAGGAAAGTTGGGTTCCTAAACGAGAGGCCGCAACTGCTTTAGCAGTAACACCTCGAATAGCAAAACCTGACAAAGAGAAGGTTAAAAGTTAAAGCAATAAAGGGAAAAAATTTTACATATGAGAAAGACAAAAACTCATACCGTGAGTCTTTACTTTCCAACCATGACGATTGGAAATAAATTTCCAAGACCTAGCCTCCATAGGCGCGATCTTCAACAATTTATCTACCCAACCACGAAAATTGGGAATGTTCTCCATAACTCCCATGGTTGCTAAAAAAAAGAGGGAAACAAAGTTAAAGAAATTGATAAACTCGAAGGAAAGAGGTACGGGAGAGATAAGAGACTTACGTGCAAAGTTCCACTTCTCAGGGAAGGGAACGTTTTGTTCACCCACTAAACCAACTATGGGGGCAGCAAAAAATCGGCCATACCAGCGGGCCAATCTGTGCTAAACAAACTTTGAAGAAGCGACAGAAATCGAGAATCACTGGATCAATAGCTGGTTTAAAACCAAGAGTAAAAGGGTATGTGTAAACAAAAGAAAGACCAGACATATAGGAGGTAATTCTTTGATTTGGATTGGGGATTACAATGGGAAAATCGTTACTCCAGTGACAATCTTTGCGGACTATGGGAGCTAAAATCTCTGTAATCAAAGTGGGGTAAGCATCGGTACGATCTAGACCAGAAACTTGGGTTTGAAGTGATTGTCTATCATGGTGAAAAGATAAATCGTTAGGGACTATCTCTTCTACCAAGCGCTCCTGTAATGGTTCAGAGGCCTCCTTGCTCTTAGAAGATGATTTTTGGGTAAAAGAACCTCTAGTTCTAGAGGAAGAACCAAGGCTAGGAGAAGGCATGGCAGAACCGCCACCACGAGAGGATCCTAAGCTACGAAGTCTCCCACCCCTTCTATGTCTAACAGGGGCATTGGGAAAATTGTCTAAAATAGGAACTCTCTTAGGGTTAGGGTTCGAAGAAGACATGATGAGGAAGAAGAAGAAGTAAACAGAGATTTGCACAGTTCAAGTGTTCGAGAAAAAAAAGTTTTATGTGGTAAAAGGTGAAAGGTAAATTGTATTTATACTGATGGGTGACCGTCAAAAGTAAAAATGCAGTAATGGAAGGGTCACAATAATGGTAACTGGTACTTCATGAACAGTGGAGCCGAAAAGAAAGCCTGAGAAAGTATTGTAAAACTGTGGAACCAATAAGAAGATGACACGTGTCTAAAGCATTAAGTGGAAGTGATAATTGAAGCGTCAACTCTGTCAGAGCATTAATGGTGACAAAAATTCTCCTTTAATGAATTTCACTTCCCAAATATTCAAACTGATGAATGAATGGAAAGTGGGGGGACTATCTGTATTGGGAAAAATTGTATTTATATATATATGATGACGTGTCATGACACGTAGACTGGTCAAACAGTCAAAGAATTAAGGTTGGTTAACAGATACGAGCAACAACAGATACGAGCAACAACAGATACGAACAAGTTAAATGGAGAAGGCACGAGCAGTCATACAAGTAATTCAACGCTCGTACCTATTCAAGACATTTAAAGGTCAAAGATCGTGAAGAGTCAAAGGAATGAATCTGACAACAAAAAAGAGCCCAGATACAGCATTTAATGAGTATTAAATACTGGAAACGTTTGAGAATATGTATTTAACATATATGATTGTTTAACATAACATTTAAAGTCATTAATTGCCCATAATTGTCTTATTATGACAAAGGTAAAGTCTGTATTCCCAAAATGGCTATAAAAGGGAAAGTCACAAACAACTGTAAGCACGAAAAAAACACTATTGGAATATACTTTGATTTACTTGCTTTCTGATCATATTATTCACAAATTTCTTTCTTTATATACTCTTTCTGATTATCAGTAACCTGTGTTCTTCTAAATTCAAGCTTTGACCTAAAATTTAATTTTTGGTTAAACATTAACCATGATATATTAGTCTGGTGGGGCAGGGTAGAGCTAGAAGGTTATTTGCGGGTTTGGCCGAATTCGTAGTTTCAGTCCAAACATTGTATGTCTGAAGAAATCTACTAGATATGTATAAGAATTAAATTTAGATTTAGAATCCAAAATATTTAAATCTCGGTTCCGACTTCGAAGATAAGATGTAAACGCCCGATAGAAGTAAATCCTAGATTCTTAAATGATTATTGGTTGGCGTTATATCATGCTCGTATCGTATCATAATTGTTTTATGAGTCAAAAAGTTGATCACCTGCCTTATCATGGATCGAAGACTAACAATATTATGACGAATGTGTCACAAGATAGATATATTATTATGAGTATATTACTTCGCATCTAAAAACCGTCTTCGAAAATGAACTAATAACCTCTAAATTTATTTGAAAATTATACGGGAAAAGTTAAGAGCAAACTTCATTTGTAGCGACTAGGGCCAAACTTATACCATCCGATAGCCACAAAATAACCCCTTACAAGTAATAGTCTCAAAACAATAACAAAGGCTAGCAACTGAAAATGCTGAAACTATACGCTCAATGCAAACGAAAAGGAAAGCAGTCGTAATCGATTTTGTATCCTAAATTCACGCGTTCAGTATGGGATCTTCAACCTCCAAACACTATAAAAGTCACCCAATTATTCACATTGTGAAAAATATTCTAGGGTTTCTGAAGATTAAACCCAGAGAAGAGCTCCCAAAAATTCACGCTGAAATTCAAAGTTTTTGCACAATTGTTGCCTACAATCAGCTTAATAGAGTTGAAATTGCGTTCTTAAATTGTGAAATTGATACAAAATCGACAAAATCAACTAATGTCTATGGAGATTGTGAATGTTGGAACTACCGTTCCAACTTTGATTCCGATTTCACTTCAACACAGTGGTGAATGGGTAAGTGAGAGTAAATTTGTTAATTTCCTTGTTAATGGCGTGTTGATCAATTCAGACTATAGGTATGATTATTTTGTTGATGAGATATACAAGCAATTGGGTAGAGATTCAATTACAAGTGCAATGGAGATAAATATACAGTGACGGATGGCTATATAGCAATTCCAATATACAATGATATGAGTGTGCGCTTGTATATGGAGATGAAAAAGAAAAACCTGAATATCCATTATGCATAACATTGAAAACTGTGTATTCAAGTGTTGAATGCTCATATTCAAGTTCATACTTGGGTGGCAACTTACTCGCAACAACTTCAGCTGGAAACTTACTCGCAACAACTTCAGTTGGTTTACAATGTCAGAACGTAGAAGAAGTACACGGAACTAATATTGTTGAGATGATGGATAATCATGTAAGGGAAGACAAAATTGAGATATTGAAGGGAAATTGTATAATAGACAATCCACAATATGAAGAAATTGCAGAAGGTCAGTTGTATTGGGACAAAGATACACTCATTAGTGTAATGAAGCACTACGCAATACGAGAAAAATGTCAATTTATAGTGGATAGATCATCTACAACAAGGTATGATTTCTACTTATGAGATTGCACTTCTCTATAATTTTATGTATATAGATCTGTATAAAAAATGTATAATTATTGTATAGTGAGATTGCACTTCTCTATAATTTTATGTATACAGATCTGTATAAAAAATGTATAATTATTGTATAGTGAGATTGCACTTCTCTTAATTTTATGTATACAGATCTGTATAAAAAATGTATAATTATTGTATAGTGTAATTTTATGTATACAGATCTGTATAAAAAATATATAATTATTGTATAGTGTAATTTTATGTATATAGATCTGTATAAAAAATGTATAATTATTATATAGTGAGATTGCATATGTATGCTGGTTGTTTATTTGAGACACAAGTGTAAAAATCTGAAGAAATGCATTATCATAACACTATATTTTAAATAGGTATTGTCTTACATGCGTGGATGAAAGTTGCAAATGGAGTCTTAGATCTTCAAGTCTACACAAATCAAATGTCTTCAAGGTTAGACGGTTCAATGATGTTCACACTTGCCCAGAGATGACTAGACTGTTTTCACAATGTCATGCTACTTCGTCTGCCATTGCAAAAATGATTTGCAACAAATATGCCAATCTAAAAAACAATATACACTCCGGCAGACATCATGAGCGACATGAAACAATAGTATGGAATTAATATGAGTTACGTAAAAGCTTATAGAACAAAAGAAAAGGCGCTTGAACTACTAAGAGGGATACCATGCGAATCTTATAGAAAACTGCCGGGTCACTTGTATATAATAAATATGACAAATCCTGGTTCTTTCACAATGTTACATAAATCATAGGACGGGCGCTTCATGTATGTTTTTGTCGCACTAAATGCATCAATCATAAGATGGAAATACTGTTACCCTATTGTAGTGGTTGATGGGACATTCCTCAAATCATCACACAGAGGAACAATGTTAACAGCTAGAGCACAAGATGTGGCAGGTGAATATGTTGCAGACTCGTATAATAATTATATATGGTATAGATAGTTCTTATCTGTGTATAACAAAAATAACATGTGGATGCTTTCTTATTTGCTTAACCATTTAAAATTTTTCCACTAGCATACGCTATTGTAGATGCTTCCTGGGAATGATTTTTTGAAATGTTTAGACAGGCTTTTGGGGAAAGGGAAAGGATGTGCATCGTATCGGATCGTCATGCAAGCATATTGAGGGGTGCTTCGATTATGTATCGAGAGGTATCTCACTGTGTATGCATCTTTCATCTTTGGAATAACATAAAAAAGCAGTTCAAGAAGAACCATGACCGGCTGGGGGAAGTATTTTATGCAATGGCCAGAGCATACAAAATTGAAGATTTTAATCGCCTCATGCAAGATATGGACAACATTGATAAGAGGGTAAGGGGTTACCTAATCCAAGTTGGTTATGAAAAGTGGTCTATAGTGCATTCCACTATTAATAGATCCATGGTGATGACTTCAAATATTGCCGAGTCACTTAATGCAAGGAACAGAGAGGCAAGAGAGCTACCAATCAAGAGTTTGCTAGATTACATAATGAATTTGGTTATGGAATGGAATAATACAAATAGAATGACTGCAATGAGTACATTTATTGGCGTAGGAAAAAAAATATCATGAAGTACTGAAGGAAAATAGCTATTTGTCGTAGAAGATGACGGTAAATATTCTTTTATCATGTCTTACTTCATACGCCGGAGTAACATACTTTGACAAAAATGCATTAATGTTTGTCATATCCCTGTTTTAGTTTTACTAATGATATCTATTTAAATTTAGGTGAGGCCTTCAACCGATTATGTATATATAGTAATGGATGCTGAACAAAGGCGGAACATAGTCTGCATGCAAAAAAGAGAATGCTCGTGCAAACGATTCAAGTGGATGAGATTCCTTGTCCACATGCTATGGCAGTATTGGACTACACACACATGGAAGCACCCAAATATTGTTCTGCCTATTACACCAAGGAATACTTCAAGAAGACATATGAAGTGCCAGTTAATCCACTTCCAGATGAAACTTCATGGGACCTTCCAACAAAGGTGTTAGATAATGTGGTCCTACCACCGATAGTGAAGGGCAAACCAGGAAGACCGACGAAGTCGCGACGCAAGGGACTTTATGAATATCTTTATACTGAAACTGTTACATGTGGACTGTGTGGAAAACAAGGACATAACAGAAGAACATGCAGGAATCCTCAAGACAACTAGTAGATGTTGCTACAGTGATTTAGTATTTTCTAACAGTTTTTCTTCTGAATATTACAATTGGAAAAATAATGAGATTTGCAATCAGATTCTCTATGCTGTATGAATTAAGATGCTTACTTTTGTCATATAGAAGTATTGGTGGTAAGTTTTATTACTAATACTATTATGGATGTCACTATAACAAATAGATGACAATTGTAATAAAAAGACTAGTTACTATAACAAAAATTATAACTAAAATAAGGCTGTCAACTATACTAATTTA
>NW_017671436.1:17085-24016 GCF_001879085.1 Nicotiana attenuata | reverse complement strand
AAGTCATGCAATTGAAGCCTAGTTTGTTCATCATTTGTTGGGAAATGTTACCAAACACCAACTAACAAATAAATAAATAAAGTTAAGCAATCATTGAAGTTTTTTTTTTTTTTAAAAAAAAAAGACAACTTATGTATCAGAAATGTATCGGAAATGCATAATTAATGTATCAAAAATGTATCAAAAATGTATCAGAAATGTATCAGAATGCATAATTCATGTATCCGAAATGTATCAAAAATGTATAAGAAACGTATCAAAAATGCATAATTCATGTATCAGAAATGTATAATTTATGTATCAGAAATGTATATTTTTTTACCTGCTCCTGATTTAAAAGAAAAAACTCTTTCCTCAACCTCTTAAATGTCACCTTCTTCTTTACTTTCCAGTTAAGTATGCATGGCACAAGATCTCCAATCCGGTAAGCGAGGTTTTTGCGAGTATAGGGGCAACATTCATAAAACCAACACTGGAATGCCAAAGGCAAACCACCATATCGATACATCTCTCTCCTGCTACGAACCTTATCCTTCATTGACTCCAACGTAGAATTAAAAACCACTTTTTCCCAAGGGAAAGTCTCAAAATCACCAGATTCAACCAACAGAAAATCATTCTTTGTTATCAAATCATCATTCGTAATAGAAAACAGGAAACTGTGAATGAAATACAATACTGCAATCTTTAATGCATCCTCATCAGATTTCCACATCTTTTTTAAGAAACAGTCAGTTAACAATTTCTTAGACACTTTCGACATGCTTGGAAAGTACAATTCCATTAACCGACTCGACTGCACAGATTCATAATCCTTATCGGGATCACCATTACACTTTAAACCTGTGATAATACAAAACTCTGCAAGTCCAAAGCGCAACTTGGTGCTATTCACTTTAATCCATAACTCATTATCTTTAGGTGACATTACTTCCCTAAGAAATAGTGAATGGATAAGTTGGTTCTGTATAAAAAATTCGGGCAAGCCCACAAAATAACCAAAACACTAGTTCTTCTAAAACATACTCAATACTGCTGATCATCCAAATTATCTTTCAAATGTTTCACTATATTGTAGTTTGTATGCACGCTGATACGAGTACTATAATGATCACCCAAAGGAACATAGTAATCCCAAAGCTGCAAACAACACAAAAATATAAATATATATAAGCTTCATAACAATCACAATTACGCACTTTAAACATTACTTATACAATATGTGGATAGATGATACACTTTATATACAAAAGTTGCACATTACTTATTGACTTGATACACATTATATACAATATGAAAAAGAATGATATATTTTATATACAAATCTGGAACATAACTGCTATATTGGTTAAATTTCTACATATTAAAATAAACTAACCGCACACAAGTCAAAGTTATATCATTAGAAAATACCTTCAAATCAGATGAGCTAGAACATTTTTGATCAGCATGAACTTTTCTCTTTTTTGATGGAACATCATCCCCATCACTTTTAGCCTTCCTTTTAGAACCTTTACCCTTATCTTTCACAATATCCTTTCCCACTATTTTAATCTTTCTTTTTTAACTTGTGCCTTTTTCAACAACTACATGCTGAGCAGTGTGTGACCTCGTTACTCTATCGCTGGGAGTCCCGCTATGATAAAGAGTCCTTCTATCAACAGGGGTATTTTGCTTTCCTTCACTAGGGGTATTTTGCATTGATTCAACAGATTTATGGGTTGCATGCCCCAAATCGCACCCAAATTCTGGTAAATCTTCAAAATCGTCATCATCATTCCTAATGAAATTAGGGTTATATTTCACTAATTGACCAGCTAATTTCAGAGAATTTGGAGATGCATTCATCTTCCTTTTTTTCTTCATCAAAGACTTCTTTTCCCCCATTATAGAGACGAAAATGAACAAAAATCGGAAAACCTATAGTCGACTATGAACAAAAATCGAAAAACCAACTGAAATTTTGACTTACATTGAAACCAAGAGTAAAAATGCAGAAGCTGTGTTTGAGAAAAAGGGTGTTTTGAGAGAGCCGGGTTAACGGAGCGAGTTAAAAGGAGTGGGTGTTTTATGGATTATGGGCTAGTAGATATAATAAGTTTGGGCCGGAGGGACATTTCGGGTCCAAGGGGAAAAACTTGGGCTATTAATATTTTGAAGGGCTATACAGGGTAGTTTTCTCAAAAGTTAAAGATATACTGCATACCAGAAGCAGCCCATTAGCCCAGTCCCAAAAAAAAGAATTAATCAAAATTGCACAACGTTCAAACTAAAAACTGTTAGTTGATATTTTAATATAGATATAATTTATGGGTAATATATGTATAACGGTGCATAATCAGTATATAATTCATATATGGATAGAGCACAATGTACATTTGAAAAGCATGTGATTTTTGTTGTTCATAGGTGAAAAAATTTAATTGGCTGATTCAACTGCATAATGAAGAGAGTTAATTTGGTGTATTTCAGAGTTTCACTTTCTTAGTAGTTCTGCTCTTAAGTCATTCCGTTTCAATTTATGTGAACCTATTTGACTGGGCACGGAGTTTAAGAAAAGATAGAAATTTTTTGAACTTGTAGTATAAAATGAGGCACATATATTTTGTGTGACTATAAGGTAAATTGTTTCCAATAAGAAAATGAGTCATTCTTTTTGGCACGGACTAAAAAGGAAATATATTCACATAAATTGAAACGGATGGAGTAGTAATTTTGCTGGAAAATTTGTACCAATAGTAGTGACCACATGCTACTTGGTCAGTCAGTTTTGTTCACTCTTTGCCTTTTAAAATACAAATTGTATTATAACTTGAATTCAAATGATCAAACCTATCAAACTTAAATTTTCTCATCCCACATATTTGAATGAATCATTTGAAAATAGCCTGAGTGTAAACTAATAGCCAGAAATCAAAGGAGAAAATCAACAAAGCAGACCAAATTCAAGCCACTATCATGACACGAAATGAGTATAGTTCTAAAGGTTGGCTGTTTGTTTATCATTAACTAATTATGTTGGAGTCATGACTCAAAAATGCAAGTTGAGTATAGTTCTAAAGTCGGCCTGTTGGTTGGCTCACATCACCATTTTAACAAGTATATTAGATCCAGACATAAACTTGCCGTGGAGTGAACTATTTGAGTTGTCACTTGACCATTAACAAGAAATAACATGGTCACGGTTGAAATCGATTATGACAATGTGAAACCTGTATGGACCAAAGAAGAAAATATAAAAACTAACATGGCGGTAATATTCGATTTTGACAATGTGAAACTTGTATGGACCAAAGTTCAATCTTTAAGGAAATATAAAAACTAACATGGCGGTAAGATTTAAATCGAAATGATCGCAGCTTCCTTTGTTATCTTAATTTGTACATTTTAATAAGATGCCTATAGTTGACTTAGATGATCACATATTGATCACAAGACTGACTTCTTTTCAAGTAACTTGATACTGATCATTAACATATTCTTTGCTATATTACTCATTCATTTACTTTAAAGTAAACTTTAAACAATTAAACTATTTCAAACTAAAACTATATTTTCTTCTATCCTGCAATTAATCTATTTTTGCTACAGCATAAATAGTTAGGAAGATAGTGATAAATTCAAATTGACGCTAAACGCATCAGTAGATGGTATGAGCGAGCCTCCTGGTTGAGATGTCTTAGTTTCTGCCACATTCATGTCAACATCACATTTACAGTAGTCTCCATCTTTAATTTGATCTTCCACAGAGACTTGAGCGGAATCTACATCAATCAATCTTGGCATGTCCTTCAAGAATTGAACATTAGCCCAATAAAAATATGAATAAGACAATTCGAAGCAGCAACAACAAGCCCGGTGAAATCCCACAAGTAAGGTCTGGGGAGGGTAAAGTGTACACAGACCTTACCCCTACCTAATGAAGGTAGAGAAGTTGTTTCCTAAAGACCCTCGGCTCAAAGGAAGAATACCACAAATCGAAGGTCACACATATATCTGTATGAAACACACAACGAATGATGGATGTATATCTCAAATTTAAACTCTATATGTATATAAAAAGTATACAAAAGTAAAATAAAAATTGTTACATGCTAAAAAGGTACACTAACTACTTTTATAAAAATACATGTGAAAATTTACTAAAATTTCGACAAATATTAAATTCTGATCCGTAGTGCTAAAATAAATTCAATATTAGGAACTTAAAAGTTGAACATGTCAAGTTTTAGTATTTGGATCGGGATCTACCTATATATGCAGCATGGCAACTTGGCAAGTAATTAAAAATTTAAAACACAATGGTGGAAGGACAAGAGTAGAGAATCGTGTGATGCTGTTTGTCAATGGAAACCAACTCACTAGGACAAGATTTCATCAGGGCAATCATGGAGAAGAATAACCCAAAATGGTTCGGTGTTGAATCTGTTCCCCAGTGTTATAAATTTTCCCAAGAAGAAAGAGTGTTTACCTTCTCTTTCCTGTAAATGGTGCCATCTTCTTCAACACGCCAACCAGCTTCGTCACACAAAGCCTTGAGAAGATCATTCGTGTCAGCATGCTTCGGCAGCTTATAGTTTCCATGAGCCCTCAGTCCAGCAAAGATCTTGTGTGCTACAGCTCGACGTTTTTGCTCTCTTTGCTTGTTCTTCTGCCTCTCCCTATCGGAAGGATAACGGAACCTTGTTACCACACTGCCGTCTTTGGTGGTTTTGTGAACCAACCATGGCCCTCTACTGGTTCTTATGCACCCTCTAAGAACACTTCTTCTCTCTGTAACCATACTTTTGAGTTCTAACTAGCTACTTTCTTCTTAGTTACTTAGTTGTTCGTTCCTCTTCTAGTTGTGGTAAGTAATAATTGATTTATATATAGAAAGACAACATGTAGACAAATTAGGAATAGTACAAAAAGCACAGCATATATTCCTCCAGTTTGGCGTGAGTACTATGTTCTGTGAAATCCTTTTAGCTTACTATGAAATATTTTACACAAATATCAATGATGATCAAAGGAGAGAACTTTACTGAGTACAGAAGATTTTATATCAGTTGGCCTTTTTTATTGGTTTCCCACCCGATGTCCGGTACCCGCATTAAAGCCAATTATATCTGGATTCACGCCTCGTAGGCCGCCATTCGGGGGGGGGGGGGAGCGCTCCCTGGATTTTTCCATCCCCATGGCTCCAACCCGAGGCCTCTATTTAAAAGAAGAGTAGTCCCATCCGCTGCACCATATCTTTTGGTGGTCATCATTTGGCCTTTTTACGGTTCTCATGAACATTGACAAGTGAAATAAAATAGGATTGTAAATTTCTAAGTTATGTGGACTCTCCATAAATACTACGCATCCGTGTCAAATTTTTTCAAAAATATACTTTTTTGGAAGGATCCGACACATACTCGGCGAATATTTTTCTGTTAAGTCCGAGCAACATAGGTTAATTTAGTTGGTATTTAATTGGTGTTAGTGATAAAACTCTTTTTTTTTTAAAATCTTGGATTAGTTATAATGCTTCCAACTTATTTGTTACACCCCGTGTTTTCGTACGTAAGAGTACATCATAAGTCAATTAATGTAAGCTCAGAAAGGGAATCATCTTTTAAAAGCTTACAAAGTTAGTTCATCATGTTAACGTGGAGGTTACAAATATTTAAGATCATTAGTACCAAGTAGCAAGAGGGTTTGAAGGCTTAGAAGCTAAACGAATTGAAGAAAATAAGTTTCGTCGAAAGTCGACAAGTTGGAATATTTTACCATGTACTTTTGGGGTGATACTAGGGTTATTAACATTATAAGGAGATTATATTATGAGTTATTTTAGTTGTACGATAGTTGGTGTTGTGTTTTGAAGTCAAGCGAGTTGTGGAACAAAAGTTGGAAAAGGTCATCACAAGTTCCATTTATAATATGCTGAAATTCAGGTCAAATGTAGATGCACTTTTCTCCCAATATACTTGGAATCAATGGATGATCTACATATCAAATTGAAGATCTACGAGTCTAGTTTCCAACGCATTAAATCGTTCGTCGATACGATATTGGAGTAGAGAGATATTTGCATTTTCGCGAGACAGCGCAGACTGATAGGTGACAAGTAGGTGCATCACCTACTTGCCAAAATGAGAGGACTTAATTAAAAACCACAAAGTCGGCCATGAGGGGTCTTTTAAGGGAATAAAAACTGAGTTATTTCACCTGTATTTCAGACCAAGAAAACCTAATTGAACCCCTGCAACTCCTCCCCCAAAATCCCACACAAACCCTAGGGTATTCCGGGTGTTACGACGCGATTCTAGTGCTGAAATGTCCGGACAGCATGCTAGTTTCTCTTTCTCCTTCTTGTATCCGTGTTGAGGAACTTATTTTTGATGAAAAAGGACCAGGTTTCGTGGGTGATACTCAGTACAAGGTAAGTTTATGCTTCTCCTTCCATTATCTATGCGTTTGCGAGTTGTAACTCGATCGTAAAGAATAGACCTAGCTAGTTTCGGAAGAATGGTATGTTGTTTGATCTTGTGCAATGGTTGGCTGGTTGTGAACTTATTTTTAAGTTAAATTCATGGCTGGTTTATTGTATAAGAGGTGTAATGATGTACTTTTGGTTGTATTTCTCAATTTGAAAGAAAAGACAAGTCGAAACGTGTTTAAGTAAACCGAAAAATTATGTTTGAGTTGATGAACTTGTGGGACTGTTTTTGGGCTGCTTCGTGTTGGTATTGGGTTGTCTCTTTCACTACTGTTTTGATGGAGTTGAAAGGAGGAAGGGTGTGGAGAAACACCACATAATGGCAAGGTTGTTTGTTGGTCGTTCATCGTAACATTTTCGGATTGTTTGACACTATTATGGTTGTCGTGTTGTGTATGAAGTGATAGGGGTATGTTGGGCTGTTTGTGATTGTTTTGACTAGTGTGAAGTCATATATATAGG
>NW_017671436.1:0-3682 GCF_001879085.1 Nicotiana attenuata | reverse complement strand
ATTTGATTAACCACAAGTTGAGAATCGCTCTTGATTATAATCTGTGATATGCCAAGTTCTCGTGCCAGTTCTAAACCTGCAATGACAGCTTCATACTCTGCTTCATTCTTAGTTATCGAATGACACTTTATAGCTTGTCTAATAGTTTCACCCGTGGGTGGTACGAGAACTATCCCTAAACCTGCGCCTTTTACGTTAGATGAACCGTCAGTGAATAAAATCCAAGTCCCCGGGTTTGCACCATTAAAAACTTGTAATTCTTTTTCAGCTTCTAATTGCATCCCCTGACTGAAATCAGCTACGAAATCAGCTAATACCTGAGATTTTATAGCAGTCCTAGGTTGATAAGTGATGTCGTACTCACTTAATTCTATAGCCCATTTCGCTAATCTACCTGATAATTCATGTTTATGCAAAATGTTTCGTAATGGAAAAGCAGTAACCACAGCAATGGGATGACATTGAAAGTAAGGTCTTAATTTTCTAGATGCCATAATCAAAGCAAGCGCTAATTTTTCTAGTTGCGGGTACCGTGTTTCTGCATCTAGCAAAGACTTGCTTACATAATAGATAGGAGATTGCTTACCTTGATCCTCCCGGACTAAAACAACACTTACCGCAACTTCTGACACGGCAAGATAGATGAGTAACTTCTCTCCTACCTTTGGTTTCGCCAACAACGGTGGATTTGACAAATATACTTTCAGATTCTTGAGTGCTTGCTGACAATCTTCGTTCCATTCAAAATGATCCTGTTTCTTTAAAGCTGAGAAAAATTTGAAGCATTTTTCTGAAGACTTGGAAATGAATCTCCCCAGAGCTGCAATTCTCCCAGTTAGTCTTTGAACTTCTTTTTTACTCGTAAGTACATCTGGAATTTCTTCAATGGCCTTAATCTGTGCAGGATTCACTTCAATTCCACGGTTAGAAACAAGAAAACCTAAAATTTTTCCTGATGCCACTCCAAATGCACATTTCTCTGGATTCAACTTCATATTATATTTTCGTAAAATTTTAAACGTATCAGATAGGTGCGATATATGATCTTCTGAATGTTGAGGTTTAACTAGCATATCATCTATATATACTTCCATGGTTTTACCTAAATGTTCTTGAAACATTTGGGTTACCAACCTTTGATACGTTGCACCTGCATTCTTAAGACCGAAAGACATTACCTTGTAACAGTAAGTCCCCCTGTCTGTTATAAAAAAATTTTTTTCTTCATCACCTGGATCCATCTTGATTTGATTATAGCCTGAATATGCATCTAAAAAACTTAATATTTCATGCCCTGCAGTAGCATCAATTAACTGATCTATGTGGGGCAAAGGAAAGGAATCTTTTGGACAGGCTTTATTAAGGTCTGTGTAATCTACACAGACTCGCCACTTACCGTTCTTTTTAGGAACCGCAACAGTATTAGCTAACCAGTTAGGATATTTTACCTCACGAATTGAATCAATTTTTAGCAACTTTTGAACTTCCTCTTGAATCACCTTATTTTTGAAAGTTCCTTGTTTTCTTTTCTTTTGCTTGACGGGAGGATATGATGGATCTTCATTTAGTTTATGAGTCATCACCTCCGGTGGTATACCTGTCATGTCTGTATGGGACCAAGCAAAACAGTCTGCATTAGCTTTTAAAAATTCAATTAACTTACGTTTTACCTCCGGGCTAAGATTAGCTCCTATGTACACTTTTTTCTCGGGCCAATGTATAAATAACACCACGACCTCTAGCTCTTCTATCGTTGTTTTGATGTTATCATTCTCCTCCGGTTCTTGAATGGTATCAGGTCTTGAATCCAGATCTGTTTGCTTTTGCTCAGGTGAGGTTGTTTCTATGTTACCCTCACCTAAATTCTGTAATTGCTATTTGTCTCCACCATTAACAATTGAATCTGCAACGGAATTGATGCTCCTAGATGTTTGTTGATCACCTCTGATTTGGCATATTCCCCATGGAGATAGGAACTTAATAACTTGATGTAGAGTTGATGGGACAGCATCCATATCATGGATCCAAGGTCTCCCCATGATCATATTATAAGCCATTTCCATATCTACTATCTGAAATTTAGTTTCTTTAACAACACCTGCAGCAAAAGTTGTTAGAACTACCTCTCCTTTTGTTACTACACTTGAATTGTCGAACCCGGACAAGGTATGCGCCTTCGGTATCATTTTGTCTTCAGCTTGCGTTTCACGTAATACCCTTAGTAGTATAATATTTACGGAACTTCCTGGATCAATCAAAACACGTTTTACATTAGTGTCATGTACAAGTAAAGATATTACCAATGTATCGTTGTGGGGGGTGATCACTCCTTCTGTATCTGCATCATCAAAAGTGATACTTTCATCTTCTAAGGTCTGTCGCACTCGCTTCCCGTGCGTGATTGTTACTTTGGAAACTTTATTTGAAGCCGTATATGTTACTCCATAAATATCCTCTCCCCCACTTATAACATTCACGGTTCTCTTGGATGATGGGGGCTTTGGTGGTTCTTGCCTATTTTTCATGTAGGCTTGCTTACCTTTCTCACTAAATAACTCAGTGAGATACCCTTGTTTCAATAGATGGTCCACTTCACTTTGCAAGAATCTACATTCTGAAGTCTTATGCCCGTGATCATTGTGAAATTCGCACCAATGATCTGGATTGCGCTTATTTGGATTTGACCGCATCTCTTTTGGCCACCGTACCTTATCTCCCATGCTCCTCAAAACAGCTACGAGCTCGGAGGTAGTGACATTGAAATTATATCCACCAAATCTTGCCTTCAAACTTCCATCATCATCTCATGACCCGCGTGTGTTTCGATCATTCCCAAACCTTGATGAGGAGCCTGATTCCCTGTTCCTAGGTCTGTGATCGTACCTTTGATTATCTTGCCTTGACCATGAGTCCTTTCCCGCAGGTCCCATGTATGGCTCGTACCTGTTTTTACCGGATCTCTTTTCATTTTCCACACGCCTTGAGCTTACCTTTTCTTCTGTTTTATGTCGTAAAATAATGTCTTCTTCAATCCTCATCTTTGTGCTGTATCTGTTGTAGACATCATTCCACGTTGTTGCTGGGAATTCACGAAGGCTTTCTTTGAGTCGCCTCGTGGCTTCTGAACTCTTCTCATTTAAATTACTAGCAAAGGCTATGGCTGCCCAATTGTCAGGTACTCGTGGTAGCGTCATTCTTTCCCGTTGAAATCTATCTACGAACTCTCTAAGCAACTCTGAGTCTCCTTGCTTGATTTTGAAGATATCTTCCATTCGTTTTTCAACTTTTTGAGCTCCCGAGTGTGCTTTGATAAATAAATCTGCAAGCTCAGCAAACGAATTTATAGAATTTTCAAGTAAAAAAGAATACCATGTTAGAGCTCCTTTAGTGAGTGTTTCACCGAATTTTTTGACCAAGACCGACTCAATTTCTTGCTTAGTCAAATTATTGCCCTTGACACCTGTTGTGAATGCAGTAACGTGATCTCGGTGGGTCTGATGTACCATCATACTTTGGAATATCAGGCATCTTAAACTTCTTTGGAATTGGAAGGGGAGCAACACTTGGCTTCCATGGTTGTTGGGAATATTTATCTATATCCACACCCTTGATCACGGGCGGTACTCCAGGTATTTGCTCTATGCGTTCATTTTGCTCCTTGAGCTGTTTCTGCAAGGTTAGT
>NW_017671435.1:205858-297164 GCF_001879085.1 Nicotiana attenuata | reverse complement strand
GTCCATATTTTAGAGAGATTCTAGGGTTTATTACTTGGTGGCTAAGTCAACCTCTCCCTATAAATAGAGGGTTCTATTCCATTGTAAATCATCCCAAAATTCAATAAGAATTCCCTCTCTCTCTTTCTCTGCAATATTGTTATTCTGCTTTTATTGTTTTATAACAAAAATAACTCACATTTCGTGTTTGTTTTGGATTTATTTTTGAGTTTCTTTCTATCTATCTATATCTATATCTATATCTATATCTATCTATATTATTATAAAAACACGAATAATTTAGGCTAGATATTAAACGACTAAAATATCCTTAAAATGATTGACTTTTATAACCTTAATTATTTGTATAATTTAAGGATATAATTGTAAATTATAAAACTATTTTTTTTTCATTTAAACATCGCACACATTAATGCTACATAGTTGACTTTGGTTCAAATTCTAGACGCCTTACTTTTTGGCCGATTTGGTTTACGCCTACTTTTTGGTCGATTTGGTTTCTACATAGCTCAACCTTTTTTTTAGCCTTTATTACATAGTTAAATAAAATCAGAAAAAAAAAATAACAATAGATTGTGCTAGGGATTAGGTAGAATGCCCATCAACTATATAACAAAATATGCTAAATTAATAAATAATAATTGTTGACCTAAACTAGAGTTGAAGGATTGTGTATTTTGATTTCTGTTTTTCGTGCACATTATTTTACTCTTTTAATATCACGATTATTTTAATAATGATGTGTCTATATATATGTTTGAGTAGTATGTATGAATTTATTTTAAGATAATTAATAGAGCCAATAAAATATTGAAATTACTAGAATTGAAGAAATTAGTTTACAAAATTGATGAAAATTTGTTAGTTTTCGTTTTGAATTCCACGTGAACGAAACAAAGGTTGGATTTGTTTTTTTTCCTAAAGTATTTTGAGTTTGGTAACCGAAATTAATAATGCATTTGTGGTTCAAAAAAAAAAAGAATAAATATACTAATATTTTTTAAGAGGTTTAATTTCAAATCTAATGCATAAGATATTCGCGCAACGCACGAGTGTAGAAACTAGTATATATATATTCGTTCGCCCTTTTTACCCCTTAAAAATATGAATTCGCATTGGATAAAATTGTCATTTTATATTTTTCTATTATTTAGGAATTTGAATCAACTAAAACTTTATATATTAAAAGTTTTCATATTTGAATTGTTATACAAAAGTCCTAATATTTAGGACACTAAAATAACTAAAGAATTTCCTTGTTAAATCAAAGTCCTAATACTTAGGACCAAATAAAAGAATATAATTTTCGCGTTGAAATAGTTTAAGTATTTCATCACAAGCTATTAGATTTGGATTCAAGTCATTAAAGGAATTTTTTTGGAAGAACGACTACTATTTCTTTTTAATTTGACGGAAAGAACTACTAATGTTGATTTTTCTAAAAGTGAAGCTAGATGTGGAGTTGGGGTTAAAATACGCCAATATATGACAAATGTAAGGGACTTAATTTCTGGTAAAAAAGAAAGAGACTTAACTTTTATTTATTAATAATCAAGAGTCTTTTAATTTATATCTATATCTTTTATATTTATATCGATGCCAATATTGATATCGGTATTTATTTTTATATTTATCTATCTATCTATCTATCTATCTATCTATCTATCTATCTATCTATAATCTGTACTATATTAAAAGCACAAAAACCCTTAGCGAAATGTCGTTCGCCTTTTTTATTCTTTTAAAATAGAGTTTACGTTGGATAAAATAGTCGTTTGATTATTTTTCTAATATTGAAAATACCCATTTAATTATTCTCCTAATATTTAGGTCTTTGAAATTAATTAAATCTTTTTCCTTAAGTTGCACTATGTGATATAGCATATTTGTAAAGAAAAGTAACACTAAAAAAAATCAAAGTTGAAACTTTCCAACCTAGAATTCCTTTAAGTTTAGGAGTCTTTGTGTCTATTATATAAATTCTAACCGATAATTCTAGCAACACAAATTACTCCACCCTATTATTCCCACAAAAATTATTATGCAAGGAACGCAGTCACTTGTCTTTGACTGTGCTTATGTGTATAGTTTTAAATTTTATTATTCATACCAGAAACTTATGGTTTAATTGACTACACAAATTATGAAGGCATAAAGTTTGTTGTAAGTTTCTAAGCCAGCGTTTGGTCATAGATCCCAAATTTGTTTTGAAAAATTTGATTTGGGTGAAGTTTGGTTTGAAGATGAAAATGTGTTTGGACATGCGTTTTTAAAACATATTTTCCAACTTTATTTTGGAAAAACATGTATATAATTCCCAAGTTTGGGATTTTGGCCCAAAATCAGCTCAATAGCTGATTTTGGGATTTGAGATTTGGCCAAAATATGGGCAAAATTCATGGCCAAACATGAGTTTTAAAAATAAATCCCAAATTTATTTTGGCAAAATTCATGGCCAAATGGGACCTAATTATCTGTCTCAGTATCTTATTAGTTTTAAACACTTATGCTGATATCCGCTTTTATCATTGAGGAGTCCCAACCCCTACTTGTAAGGTTAAATTTCCCAAAACTTTAAGTTATTGGGTTCATTCTTTGGGTGCATAGTTATTTGCCTCCACCTTAGTTCAGAATTGATTTCTAACTTCGAGTGACAAAGGCATGAACTATATGCTGTAATATTTAGGATGTTGGGAAGTTTTAATATTTTGGGTTTTAAAATCAAGATTTTAGGCTTCATTTTTTTTATAATTATATTGGGGGCAGGAAAAAGGGAAATGGGAAGCGGGTTATAAAGTGAAAATTCAAATCCTCACCAATAAAGTGAAAATTCAAGTAGCCAACCAACTGAGCTACTAAGATTCCTCGCAAATGCTTTATTTGAAAGCATAATGGTAAGATTTTTTTTGTAGAGTGATTATTTAAGAGAAACTTCTCTTTTAAAAAAAATCAATTTAAAGCCGAAGTTTGTAGTTGATCCAGAGCCCTAAATATAAATATGACCAATATTTATTTTTTAGGAACTTTTTTTTTGTTAATTTTATTTTACAATTCAAAAATATTTTTTGAATATTATTTATGTTGTTTTCAAAAAGTTTGTTCTTTTTTTTTTGGTATCAAATGTGAATATTACCTTAACAACCAAAAACGGCTTTTTACATCCTACGAGCCTCTAGTGTCTGAGCGGATACAGACTCTAGATCTCCAAGCATATCGGCACATCTATTTACATATTCTCTGAAACAACACTTTACTTTTCCTATCTCTTTTTCCCTATACATTATCTCCTATCTGTCTACAATCTCTTTCCTAATTTGTTCATTTACAAGGTCGATGCTCACACTTACTTTCCTGGATATTTTCCAGTTCCTTGCTTGCCAGGTGTAATACAACATGGCACCCCATACAGCAACAACTATTTCCTTCTGGACTGGGCTCCATCTTCTTCTTTGGATCCATCACCTTACTAGCTTCATTGTTATGAATTTTGATGTCCATCCAGCTGCTTAACTTATCTCTTAGGGCTGCTATCCATTTGCATTGTCCAAAGAGGTGAGTCTGAGTCTCCACCTGAGTCTGGTCACATAAGCAACAGTTGTGATCTTCTACTTGAAACTGCAATCTCTGTATCCTCTCCTTGGTTAGCAATTTGTTTTGACATGCCAACCATACTATAAATCTCTGTTTAGGAAGCATTACTTTACTCCATATTAGCTTAACTTCCCTTGTTTTTTATAGAGCCCCAACATATGTTGATAGCTCTTGGACATAGACTATTCTGTTGTTTTTGACTACATGTATTTGTCTCCTTGACATCATCCTGCCATTTGAAGCTTAAGAGAGTTCAATTTCTTCCAATACCAGCTACAGTCTGCTGGTGGTTGGTGTTCCCATATACTTTCCTTATCCTTTATGTATATATTGTTGACCCATTTGACCCATAGTGTGTCTTTTTTCCTAGCTAATTGCCATAGAATTTTACCTACTGCAGCAATGTTCCTTTTTGCAGCAGCTTTTGATGTTTAAACCTCCATACTGTTTAGGAATACAGACCTTTTCCCAAGCTACTATGTTAACCTTCCTTTTGTCTTTAGTTGCTCCACATAGAAAATCTCTGCATTTCTTATCAACAGGCTTTACCACACTTTGGGGCAGAATAAACACAACACTCCAGAAGTTGTATATAGAGAACAGAATTGCCATTATTATTTGCAATCTCCCAGCATATGACAATTTTCTTGTATAAGCAGTGATTTTGTTTGTGATCTTATCAACTAATTTCTTGAATTCCATCTTATTACACTTCCTTGATGTAAGAGGAAGGCCTAGGTACCTTATAGGAAAGGTCCCTAAAGTGAACCCAGTTCTCTTCAGCATATTCTGCCTTGTCACCTCATCTACCCCTGCTATAAACATGCTAGATTTATCTATGTTGCCTCCATCCCTGTAACATCACTAAAATGCTGTAAGGCCTCCATCACTCTAGCTATGGATTTCAGACTTCCTTTACAGAATATCATCAGGTCATCTGCAAATACTAAGTGAGTTAACTTTGTTTTCTTGCACATGGGGTGATATCTGAAGTCAGGGAGATCGCTCATCTTACTAAGAACCCTTGAAAGATATTCCACTACTATAACAAATAGGAGGGGTGAGATAGGATCCCCTTGCCTAAGTCCCCTCCTGCCTTCAAAATAGCCATGGTTTTCTCCATTAATTCTAATAGAAAATTGGGTTGTAGTAACACAAGTCATCACCAGTTTACTGAATGAATCTGGAAATCCAAATCCTTTCAGAGCTTCCTCTATGAAATGCCAATTGATCATATCATATGCCTTCCTCAGGTCAATTTTCATAAGGCACCTAAGAGATGTTTTCCTATTATAGTGTCTCAGTAAGTCATGGCAGATTAGGACATTATGAATCAATAATCTACCTTCAACAAAAGCTGTCTGGTTTTCAGCTACTAGTATTGATACAGTTTTCTTAAGCCTCTTGCACATCATCTTGGTAATGCATTTGTATATGATTACACGCATAACACGCGTACTCTAAGACTAGTATTTAAATTTGTAAGACAAGTCAAAAACTTTGGGGCAAGTACGACGGTTTACTATTCCAATCCTGAGAAATAGACCACTCTTTGCCTGCAATCATTAATTTATAGAGATTTTCTTTTGTAAGAACATTAAAAGATTTCGATTTTAGTATGAAAATAAAATTTTTATAAAGCTTTTTTTTCCTTCAAATTTCTTGTCGACAAAACGAATCCATGAAAACCTAGAGAAACTGGCAATTCATGTTATATAGGTAGAAACAATTGGTGACATAATTATCTTGTTAAGACTAGTTTAAAGAAATAAGACAATCAATATTAATAGTCTTTGTATGGGTCAGAATCCGACCCCACGATAATTAACGAAGCTAATCCCGTCTTAAGCTAATTCATGATTAATTAGTGGTACGACCACTCAGAATTAACGGTATTCAACCTTTATCTGATTCGATCAACAAGGCCACGGCCCATCCGTCATCATGAAGGCAAAACCCAACGTGGTCACGGCCACTTATTGCCAGCTCACGAAGCTCACAGCTATAAATGCCAAGAGAGGAAACCATATTAAAGGGGGGCTTCTTCTTAACTATTGAGAGGAGAGAGAAAAAGAGGCAACGATGCACATATGTGGAATACCATTGTAAGGCTCTGAACCTCTTCATGGAGAGGCAGACCAAAGCAATATTATCAATAAAAGCTTTTATGTTTCTCTTCCTAAAGTTGAGTACTTATTTTTGCATCCTTCATTTGGTCTAATGGATTATTACGGTTTGCTAGGATTTTCCCGTGATTTAATTATGTTGTTTTATACTCCTAAAGTATGTGATAACTTTTGAGCAAACAATTTGGCACCGTCTGTGGGGATTTCCTAGTAAAATCGCGTAGTTCTTCCCTGGACCAAAAAGGAAGAAACGCCAGAAAAGGCAAACAAAAGCAACCCAGCTCAAACAAGCCAAAGCGGCATGTCGGACAAGGGGAACTCGAAGATCTCAAATCAAGATCCAAGTCCTCTCTCTCTCTGATCTCGGATAGTGCAAAGAAGAAGAAGAAGCCCCTCCTAAGGGAAGATCTCTGTAAGGCATCTCCCGCATCCCTGATACGAGCTCCGGCCAGAAACCGGCACGGAGATATCTCGAGCCGAAAGTCGCCTCAAGACAGCCTATATACCCTGGTTGGGAAGACAAAGGATAAGCCGCTCAAGGTCTCGAATCAAAACCGAACTTCAGCACTCAATACCCACAATATTGGATTCAGGCTAAGCGCCTTCGCCACTAAGTTCAACAACAGTTGAACTGGGACTCAGGCTATGCGCCTTCGCCATCAAAATTGACAAAGTTCAACAACAGTCGAACTGGGACTCAGGCTATGCGCCTTCGCCATTAAATCAAGGCTATGCGCCTTCGCCAATAAGTTCAACTACGGTTGAACCAAGACTCAGGCTATGCGCCTTCGCTAAGAAGTTCAACTGCGGTTGAACCAAGACTCAGGCTATGCGCCTTCGCCATCAAAATTGACAAAGTTCGACAACAGTTGAACTGGGACTCAGGCTATGCGCCTTCGCCATTAAATCAAGGCCATGCGCCTTCGCCAATAAGTTCAACTACAGTTGAACTGGGACTCAGGCTATGCGCCTTCGCCATCAAAATTGACAAAGTTCGACAACAGTTGAACTAAGACTCAGGCTGTGCGCCTTCGCCATCAAAATTGACAAAGTTCAACAACAGTTGAACTGGGACTCAGGCTATGCGCCTTCGCCATTAAATCAAGGCTATGCGCCTTCGCCAATAAGTTCAACTACGGTTGAACCAAGACTCAGGCTATGCACCTTCGCCATTAAATCAAGGCTATGCGCCTTCGCCAGTAAGTTCAACTACGGTTGAACCAAGACTCAGGCTATGCGCCTTCACCATCAAAATTGACAAAGTTCAACAACAGTTGAACTGGGACTCAGGCTATGCGCCTTCGCCATTAAATCAAGGCTATGCGCCTTCGCCAAGAAGTTCAACTACGGTTGAACCAAGACTCAGGCTATGCGCCTTCGCCATCAAAATTGACAAAGTTCGACAACAGTTGAACTGGGACTCAGGCTATGCGCCTTCGCCATCAAAATTGACAAAGTTCAACAACAATTGAACTGGGACTCAGGCTATGCGCCTTCGCTATTAAATCAAGGCTATGCGCCTTCGCCAGTATGTTCAACTACGGTTGAACCGAGACTCAGGCTATGCGCCTTCGCCATTGAATCAAGGCTATGCGCCTTCGCCACTAAGTTCAACAACAGTTGAACTGGGACTCAGGCTATGCGCCTTCACCATCAAAATCGACAAAGTTCAACGACAGTTGAACTGGGATTCAGGCTATGCGCCTTCGCCATTAAATCAAGCCTATGCGCCTTCGCCAGTAAGTTTAGCTACGGTCGAACCAAGACTCAGGCTACGCGCCTCGGCCATCAAATCCAACGAGTTCGACCTCGCTTGAACCATAAGGCTAGACGCCTTCGTCCTCAAATCTAACAAGTTCAACCACAGTTGAACTAGGACTCGGACCAAGCGCCTTCATCATTGAACTCAGCAAAACCCAACCTCCAACGAATCGAGGCGCAGGTTAGGAGCCTCGCCATTCGAGTAAGTATTCCCAGCTCGAACTAAGATTAGGAACACGTAAAGTCCGGCCCCGGTCAAACTACAAGGCCGCATTTTTTATCATCACGGTCGGTAGTTCGACCGCGCCCGAACTGGGACTAAGGCTAAAGGCTAAGTGCCGCTATCGCCAAGCAACGGCTCCGACTCGCTCACCCCGAGTCGAAGAAGAAAAGTCGTCAACAATCAAAAACTAACATCCTACCAGAGTCAAACTCAAAGGTAAATCACCCCTTCGAACGCATGCAAAGAAAAATCTAAAAGGGAAAAANAAGTTGAGTACTTATTTTCGCATCCTTCATTTGGTCTAATGGATTATTACGGTTTGCTAGGATTTTCCCGTGATTTAATTATGCTGTTTTATACTCCTAAAGTATGTGATAACTTTTGAGCAAACAATCTTAATGCTCCATATTATTATTTGGTATTTATGAATGCTTTGGTCCAAGGAATTACACATGATCATGAGATTTTTATTAAAAATCTGAAAGTTGAAAGGTCATGTGGACAGATATAGCGATGCTTTCGATTCACTGTACTAGGAGTCTAGGACATGGCTATGGTACTAAAAAGAAATATGGAAAAACTATTTTAAAGTTTTTCTTTAACTTCTAATTTTGTTTCAGCTAAAAACGGAGTATTTTAAAAGTATAAAATTGCACTTTATATATGACACTTCAGCTATGTATCTCCCATGTATCTATGTGTATCTCATTGTATATTTCACGTGTATTTTTTGTGTATGTACTACTTGTATATCTCCTTCACATCCATGTATACCTCTATGTGAGATACATGTTTGATATATATATCGTAGAAAAATTATTAAACTAAATTTTAACTATGATTTTTGACTCAAAACTAGTCCAAATCACCTCTAATATTCCTCAATTTTTTTATATTGTCTTATCTATGTATTGTCATGAAATTTTAGCCATTCCCATTAAAAAATAACTTTTGCCTATAGTTTTTGAATTTTTTACATCATTAATCACGAACTTTGACTTAAACTAGTCCAAATCACCTCTAATCTCTCTTAAATTTTATATATTACTTTATTTATGTGTGTTTTGATGAATTTCAAATATATCCATTGAAAAAAAAATATTTTTTTGCCTAATTTTTTTGAATATTGTGTATTATTGATAGCTTTTTATGGCTACTTTGGTAGTAACTAATTGTTGGTAGATATTGTCTATTCTTGTAGTTTTCCTCCATTTAAATCCGACTCTACCCATACTTTCCTCCAAGTTTGACATTTGGGCTCGGGCTTGGGCTTGTTCTAGGTTTGGTCTTGAATTAAGTGAATGAGCAAATTATTTAGGAATTTTTACCTCCTATAGCAAATATTAACATCATATTTATTTTAAATAAATACCATTTAAAAAAATTGTACTATAGATACATTTTAATGTTTATAGCAAAATATCTAATTTTGATTAACTACTACTCCTAAGCCACTAAATACGCTATTCAGTTACAATATTTTCTCAATTATTTAATTACTTCAACGGTCAAAAACAGTAACGGAAATCAACAAGTGCAAGCAAAAGGAGAAGAAATGGTGAAAGCAGTAGTGGGAGAAGAAATACAGCTCAAATTAGCTGAAAATCGGCTCGGCAAATCTGGACTTCCTTCTCAGGTATCCAATTCATGTATTACGGAATTTACATATAAACACTGATGATATTTTTTTAACAGGTAGGGCTTGTAATTGGGAATTTGAGTTCGAAATTAGATCGAGGATTCCTATTTGATTTAATCCCAACGCCGCCAAACGACGGCGGTAAACCGGCCTGTTCCATAATCGGCGGCAGCATAAAAGATGATCGGAAAAGGCATTGAAAGGGAAGTTGCAGCCTGATTCTTCGGCATTGTTCATTGACCAAGATTGGGTTGCTAAACACGCTCGTCAGGTTCACTTTTTAGCCTTTTTGTTTTTCTCTACTTTCTGTTATGTGTATTTTATGTCTGCTAGATTATCAAAAATCCTTCCGCTTTTGCCCTTGGATTGTAGAGAGGTAGGAGAAGTGCCATATACGTGTAATTGAAGAACATTAGCCAAAATCACGAGTCAAAAAATTGCTTGTCTCAAATGTTGGAAAACTTTGGTTGTTGAACTGTTGGCTTGTATGGCAGTATGGCATTGGGTATATTTTTTCTGCACTAGTATGATAGAAGGAAGAAAGAGATTCTTTTTCGAGGGAGCGGAATGAGAAAAAAGAGGAAGGAGGGAACACTTTTTCTTTTTTTCTTTTGACATATCACATTCCATTGTTAAAAATGCCAGAAGAATTAATTAGCTTTTTTTTGCATTTTTTTCGGTGGAAATTGTAATATTTTAGTGACAGGAAGCGAATCCATGAGTGACTCTTGGGTTAGGCTATTAAAGCTTCTGGTTTAAGCCCCCCAAGAGTCAAAGGCGCCCCTAAATTTTTTCTATTAGTTATAATTATTTATATTAGTAAAGTTCTTTAGTTATAATTATTTATATTAGTAAAGTTCTTTTTGAGTTAACAGGACATTAACATTTTATTTTAATATACTATATTTGGTTCTAATTATCAAATATTTTATTAATAGATATGAATATTTGAATAATTTAACTCAAAATTTTAAAATATTAGACAATGTTATACAGTGTAATACTTAAAAGAGAACTTAAAACCTGAAAGAAAATTTGTTAAGACATTATGATTTTTTCTTGGTTATCTAAATTAATCGTGTTTATTTATCCAACCGTTGTCACATTAGTAATGTTATTTCCTTACATCTTTTTAAGTTTTGGCTTTAGGCCTCCGATTTCAGTGAGCCGCCCTTGAGCGAATCGAGAATCTTTTGGTATGACTACCTTGCACCAAAGTATCTTCAGTAGTCTATTCCTCGTAGAATTTATTTATGGAAAGAATAAGAAACCCTTAACAGAAAAATATGGAAACATGTTTTTCATGGAATGGAAGATAAAAACAAAAGCCCAAAAAATCATGAACGAAATATTTCCAGTCTATATTCTTGGTACGTTATGCCAATTCAAAATGGTAGACTTTTCTTGATCATAGTGGTCTAGTAATATAACAATAGCCATGTGTTTATTTGAGTGGTCCTACCCTATTGTCTCAATATTCATTCTAAGATTAGTCTTTGACCTAATCCTCTGAGATGATTGTACTAATTTTATTAACATTTTTAGATGAAGCTTCTCTTTCAAACTGCGTGATCCGTAAGTTAATATAGAATTTTACACAAATAGCCGGTCAAATTTATTGCTTATTTTTTCTAACCAGTATAAACAAATTAAATAGTACAATGGGCAACTATTTAAGTAAATTATTTAGACGTTAAAAAGAGGTAATTACTTANGCTCCGACTCGCTCACCCCGAGTCGAAGAAGAAAAGTCGTTAATAATTAAAAACTAACACGCCTACCAGAGTCGAACTCGAAGGCAAATCACCCCTTCGAGCCCATGCAAAGAAAAATCTAAGGGGGAAAAAGAGGAGGTACAAAACAGATACAAGGCAAATAACGGAAAGGAGATCTCATTTATCCACGAAATTAATTGCGGGTCATCCCCGCTTACACCCGGCCAAGGCCGATCAATACAAGGAAAGAGAAAAGAAAAACAAGAAACACCTAAACGCCAAACGGCGAACAAGACAAGAAAAAATGCATAACATCTTTTTACTCGGCGCCATCCGCGCCACCATCTGCACCAGCGTCAGCCTCTGGCGTCGCCGCGTCAAAACCACAATTGGTACGGGCCTCACGAGCCTTTTGACGCGCTCCCTCGAAAGCAGCTTCGGTCACGATGCCGGCCTCCCACAAATTCTTATATACATCACGTTGGGCCTCGGCAAAGACCCAAAGTTCGCGAGCCTGGCTGGAAGAAGCGGCTTGGTCCCGTAGGCGCTGATTCTCTTCTTCTAAGGCTGTGATCCGGTCCGCCATGACTTGGGCGTCCTGCTCAAAGACACCGATCCGCTCCTCGAGACTCGCTTCTCTAAAGGCCGCAGCAGCCCTCTCCAACGCCCATTGGGACTCGTGCACGCGGATAACTTCCTTCAACGCCCCAACCCTCGACGAGGCATCCCTCACCTGAAGCTTCAATACCGCGACTTCACCCTCCAACGCAGTCACTTTCCCGCTCCATGCCGCAGCGGCCTCCGCCGCCTTAGCCTGGCCCTGACGCTCACACTCAGCTACAGCCCTCCTCCCCGCCTCGAGCTCCTCATCCTTCCGCCGGAGCTGCTCCTCGAGAGCACTCGCTCTGCCAAGTGTTTGCTGCATCTGAAGCTCCCGCCTCGCCACTTCCTCGACCAAGGTTCGACTACGGGGATCATTCCTCAAGCGCACGCGCATCTCTCGGCACTAATCTCGGTAGCGGCGGTACTTCTCCAGCGCCCGCAAAAATATCCCCGAGCGGATGCTGGCTTGACGGATGCTCTCCACCTCCAACAAATAAGACTGCAAAACAAAGACAACGATTAAGATAAAGAACAAACTAAGACGAAGAAGAAGCGAACCGACGTTATATTACATACCCTCAAGCCCATCACAGCCACTTCATTCATCAGTCCGACATCCATAACGCCCCTCAACGATGCATTCTCGGCCTCCGAGCATAGCAGCTCGAACTACGGCACCAAGCTTTCCCCTTGGAGAAATAAGTTCAACTCCGTGGGAACCTCGATGCAGCGAGATCGTCCCTCTGCGCGCACCGCTGAATTGGTGAAGCCTTCGTGGAACATACGGACGTCGTCGGGGTCCAAGTCGGATTCAGACTCGTATTCATCTTCTACAGCATCCCTTCCTCCTTTCGCCACCAACGAGGTGGAACCGCCTGTCGTAGCCACCAAAGGAGTGCTTAACTCACCAACATTAGCAGCCGCTGAGGAACTACCTCCCGTCTCAGCGACTAGAACCACCAACTGAGTCGAGGAAGCGACGGTATCATCATGGCCTAAGCCAGCCGGGGCAACCCCCATTGTCTATCCGCCCTCAAGGGCAGGCGCCGCGACCGCACTCCTCTCCGCATCCGTCGGAGGAGAGTCTAAATTAATCACCACAGGAGGAGCCGGCGTGAACGCGACCCTACGCCTTATCAATGGCCTCTCCTCATCCCCATCTGATGGCGATTCCGCTCTAAGGCGCACAACCCCCGATGGCCCCTCGTCTCGAAGTGTGGCCCGTGCTGGAGAAGGAACCGCTGAAGATTCAATTGATGCCGCCCTCGGTATTGGGCGCGACACCGGTGCTGCAGTAAGTCGAGCAATTGCACCTGGCCGACGGAAGGCCAACTGAGGGGCCCTCCCTGATCACAGAAAAACAAAGTTGATGAATAGAGTTGAAACAAAGCGAAACAGAAGAAGAAATCTATTTTTTACCTGCCACAGGCCTACGGCCATGCCTCTCCCAGAAAGACGCCCATGTGAGTATCCCCACCGTATGGGGGAGCACGGCCTCAACCCACTCACGAATCCCAGCCAACGGAGCCAACGACAACTTTTCGGCTACAAAATTGATACGAGTTAACGTTTATGAGCACAAGACGTAAGGAGGGGCAGAAAAGGGAATTCGACGATTAAGGAACTTACGTGCATGATTCCAAGCCTCTGGGAACCCAGTAGAGCACGCCACTAAATGTTCAGTCCTGATGTAGAAGAAGTGCTCGAAAGGGCGAGGGTCGACCTCATCATCCAGTTTCACAGTCAGGCCCCTCGTCCCGCGAGGGCACGCTCGAATCATGGTACCACGAACTCTCTGAGGAGCGTAGAGGCTAAGCACATGCTGCAGCGTGACCTCCCTACCGGCCAGTTTTGCATATTTGATAAGCATTGCTAATAATTTGTAAAGAGAAGGAGCAGGCTGACCCGGGCATACCCCGTAATAACGACAGAAATCAACCACTAGCATTGGGAGCGGGAGCTTAAACCCCAACTTGAAGGGATAGGCGTAAAAGACGCAGTATCCCCTGCGGTCGGTGTGGACCCTCTCCTCGCTTCTAGCGAGAACGACGTCAGCATAGCTGGGGATGACCCCATGTCCCCGTAGTTGGGCCATCCCAATCTCCCCCATTAACGAGGCTTCATCCACCTGATCCTCCCCACCATCGGCGGTGAAATCAGTCATCGGACCTTCGGGCAGAGATACTATCTCGTCAACTGATGGAGCTTCATCGGTCTCCACCAGTTCTGCACCTCCCATTGCCGGAGANNATGGAGCGCGTGAGGACATTGAATTGTGTTCTTTTCTTTTTCTTTTCAGTTTTAAAAAATAACCTTTATTTTTGTGGACCCACATACCTTCATCTTTACTTCCCCTTCTTCTACCAGCTTCTGAACTAAACTCCTCGGCAACTTCATCTTCAACTGAATCGGTCCATTATTCGGCTTCGAAATCGACAAATCAGAAGCCGATCTTCGTGTTAACATGAGACACTCGAGTCGACCCTTTGCACTCATCTGAACAGCAGATTTCACTCTTCTTGGAACTCTACTAATTTCTTCTTTAGGAAACAAAGGCAATTCAACAAGGAAATATATTTTGTTTGGCTTCAGTTCTTGTTCTGGTTTCAGTGGCTTAGCTCTGACAACAAACTTCTTCACTGCTTCTGATTCCAGTAAAACATGACCTGGGTAGTCTTTTACTACGTCCAACGTTATTACTGGTGTTTTCAGTTTCAAGATTTCGCCATTAATCTTCATCACCTTCAAGGTTCAATCTAAATTTTTCTTTGCCCAATTTCTTGCAGATGAAATGGTGGTCATGGGTTCAACGAGTAAGGGGAAGGGTTTGAGAAAGCTTGGAAGAAGAGTTAGGGAAGGAGGAACTGGTTTAGGAGAAAAGTTTTTTTTCTTTTTCAAATATTTTTTTTTGTTAATTATATGTGTCAAATTCTTATGGCAAAATTACACGTGTCATTTTTTGATTGGTTCATTTGCCATGTTATCCGCAAGTGCAACTCACGCATATGGCCTGCTGTACTCAGGTGTTTACTTGACTTACTTAATAGCCACTTGAAGTGTTTAACTGGAAATAGTCTCAGTTGAGTTGTTCAACTGACCGTTGTGGACAACTTGAAGGGCCGTTTATGTATTTCGCCTTTATAAATTATAACTACTCTTATAGTTTCCATTCCACCATTTAAATCCGACTCTACCCATACTTTCCTCCAAGTTTGACAATTGGGCTTGGGCTTGTTCTAGGTTTGGTCTTGAATTAAGAGAATCCCAAGTAAGAAAATTATTTAATTACCTCAAAAACAGTAACAGAAATCGAAGAGTGCATGCAAGCAAAAGGAGAAGTAATGGTGAAAGCAGTGGTGGGAGAAGAAATACAGCTCAAATTAGCTGAAAATCGGCTCGGCAAATCTGGACTTCCTTCTCAGGTATCCAATTCATGTATAACGGAATTTACATATAAACACTGATGATATTTTTTAACAGGTAGGGCTTGTAATTGGGAATTTGAGTTCGAAATTAGATCGAGGATTACTATTTGATTTAATCCCAACGCCGCCAAACGACGACGCTAAACCGGCCTGTTCCATAATCGGCGGCAGCGTAAAAGATGATCGGAAAAAGGCATTGAAAGGGAAGTCGCAGGCTGATTCTTCGGCATTGTTCATTGACCAAGATTGGGTTGCTGAACACGCTCGTCAGGTTCACTTTTTAGCCTTTTTGTTTTTCTCTACTTTCTGTTATGTGTATTTTATGTCTGCTAGATTATCAGATTTCATGGAAAAGGCCATCTTAGCGAATCATCAGCATATTAGCTTATGGTTTAATATCTTTATCTTTCAGGTAGGGAGAATGCTATTGGGTGGCATGAAGGTGGTTGGCATCTATGTCTGGACCAATGAGAGCTCATTCAAAAATTCAACCATCACACTTTGTCAGGTTTTGCTACTATAACTTGAAGTTATAGTTATCTTCACCGCTTCGTACTGAGGGTCTATCAGAACAGTAGTATTGTGTTATTTCCTTGAATAGGAGGCTCTTGTGTAGTCTGTCTCCATTGTTTTTTCTTTAACTTCAGTTACCTTCCAGAAAAAGTTTGGAGAAACATGAAACTTATAATTTTCGATTTCCCATCACTCGTAATTACTTTTCAATGAAAATTTCTGTCATTATTGGTATTCTTACTCTCTTTCTCGTTTGCTAATGGTATAACTGTAAAGACTGCAAAAGCAGTTTCTGAAGCGGCCCCTCTGTCGGAAGTGGATTGGGACGAGAGATTGCTTGTTCACATTGGTTACAGTCCCTTGAGGTAACTTTGTGTAACTATGTGTTGTTATATTCAAGTTGGCGTTATTATTGATTTAGCAAATAACAATGTATTCCAGGTGGACTTGTCGAAATTGCTCGCTGGCTTCAAATATTACGTCGAGCAGTCTACGACCTTGTGACTTTAAAATGGGAAAAGTTCTTAGTACCCTTCAGGCATTCAGATGCACATTTAACTTTGATTTAAGGTGAACTTTGTTTGCTACTGGTATTGCTCATTTGTTATATCATTCTTTGATGTATTGAACAGAACACTAGCTCTGATATCTTAGTGTCACATTTCAGATTAAAAAAGAAGTTCCATCTATCTCAAGCAACTCATTTGTTTCGTTTTTGATTGTATGATTGTTGGTTAGTATATTTCTGTTTTGGCATGACCAGGGGGCAAAAAATCCTTCCGCTTTTGCCCTGGGATTGTAGAGAGGTAGGAGAAGTGCCATATTAGTGTCATTGAAGAACATTAGCCAACATCGCGAGTCAAAAAATTGCTTGTGTCAAATGTTGGGAAACTTTGGTTGTTGAACTGTTGGCTTGTATGGCTGTATGGCATTGGGTATATTTTTTCTGCACTAATATGATAGAAGGAAGAAAGAGATTGTTTTTCGAGGGAGGGGGGACGGGAGATGAGAAAAAAGAGGAAGGACGGATTTGAATATTAGTTCCATTAAGTGTAACTGCTGCAAATTTAGATCAAGTGGTATGCAATAAAGTGTTCAACGTCTCCTTTGGTTGGTTGCAGCCAATTTATATTATAACTCTTAGTCTGTTAGGATCATTTTGGTGCAGTAAAGAAGTATGATTAATAAACTACTACCTCCATGTGATGGTGAACTGGAGGTTGCGTCTAGATTAGGTCAAACACTTTCTCTTCTCTGTTTTTGACTTTTTATTGCTTTACACTTACTTTTCGTTCGATGTATCCCTATATAATATATCTCCGAGAGTAACGTATATCCACCGTGCCAGTGGCAAAAATATTCAGTTTTCTGACTTTCCTAATATTAGGTATGTCAAATATGATATTTTCTGTCAGAATCATGGCTCTGATGGATATATCGGAACCATTATTGTGCATTCATGACACTGTTACCATCCCCTAGTTCATGTTTGCGACAAAAATGGTTCACTTCAAACTTGTGTTACCTTGTTAGTACCGCCATATAACTCGTGAACTGTTTCCCCTGTTCCTACCCTTTTGTTTTTTCCTGAATTATAAAAATCAATTATGTTTGTTAATTCTTTTTAGTGAATTCTTTTAGAGATCTCAGAGAAGTTCAGAAAATTGTCTCACGGTTGAGCAATGTGTTTCCAGGTTGCCCATTTCCGAGGATTTAGTGAGCAAAAGATTGGCTGACATTCTTCGTCATGGAATTTCAATTCATGCCAAAGAGCTTAAAAGTGCCAAGGCGTTGATTGATGGGAAATTGGTAATGAACTCTGAACTTCTGGTATCAGTCTAGAACAACCAATATCCTTAAACTTGGATGCTAGTTTTCCTCTTCTGCATCCTGAGGTCCACGCCTTATGATTTTACTACCTCCTGGTGTTGCCACTTGTTTTTTTCTTTCTTTCATTTGAATCTAACAGAAAAGACGCACTCTAAATGGTTCTGGTTCTTGAGTAAAATAACATATCAAAGTGGCCTTAAAATATGTGATAGGCTGCTTCTTTAGACTTGATTTGCTTGCTGACCCTCTATCAAAATATGAACCCGATCTCCTTCCCTGGTAACTATGCTGGGCTATATTTCACCTTCTTTTCTTTCATTTCTAGGCAATTGAAGACGAGCAATTTGATTCAGGCAGCTTACATGATGTTGAATTCCTCCTACCTTTCACGGAAGATAGGTATTTGGAAGGTCTGTAAACATTTTCCAATTTACACAATTAGCCTTTCTTTTGAATTTGACTAAATATAAGCTAGTTGCTGTATAAATAATTTCATCTGTTTCTCATTCTTTTCTTTTTATATTTTGTTTTTATGAAGCATGCAGCCAAAAGGAGGTAATAGGTCTTCTAGTCTTCAGTGGCTCTATCTGCTCCTATGCTTACTCAAATTCGAAGGAACCGGTTTCTCAAGCTTTGACTGACATAAAGGTATTCTAACTTTGCATCTGATGGTGTTTGCTTAAGGACTCAATAATTTAGTACATTTCTCTTGCTTATGCATTCGTGGACGTTAGAGATGTTCCAATAGATCTGGTTCCATTTGTCGGCCTCCAAAAAGCCATATTATCAGAGCATATTAGATGGATTACTGGAAGCAGAAAGCTTCTTTTGTGTTTTCTCAAGATCACAGATGCATAGTACAGCTGGTTCTAGATTTAGTGTCGATTTTATCTCAAAAGGAGTATTTTACTGTTTGGATTAGTGGTTAATTTGAATTTATCTTACATTTGCTCTGCTTGATGTTAAATCGTGGATCCTGGTTGTCTTCTTGTTTTTTGGTCAGCATTTAACTTCTGGTCTTCTTGGTGCTTAGGAAGACATAATTAAGAGTCTAAGAAGCAGATTAGATATCATGTGTGATGAGGCAGACAGAGAATCAGATTCTAAAGATGACAAAGCTGAAGAGAGCAGCAACCGGATATTGAATGGGAGTGCAGTTCTGCAACTTGATTTACAGTTACTGAGGTATAGCACGGTCTAATGGAATCTATTCTCCTCTAAATGTCCAAAATCAACCCTGTGACTTCTTTTCACCATGACATCCTCATCCGTTAGTAAAATTCTCTAGTTCTTTATCTTTTTTCTGGTCTAAGCTTTAGTATTTTATAGAGATTCATTTGACTCATTATAAGCTTTAAATTAAAAATTGAGAACTTGACACTTCCTCTATCATTTTTTTATTGAGAACTACAAAAGTAAATTTGCCATTGGTCATATTTATGACCCTATGACTGAAAAAGATGTGACCTCTTTTTGACCTTATTGGTGGATTCTCATTAGTTGTGTTTATTTTCTCTGAGCAGCGTTATATCATGTTCTGCTTACACTAGATTCATAATCAAAATGTACTCCCTGATGAGGCACAGATAGTTAAGTTATAATCATTTGCTTTGTTGGTGAAAATAACCTTATACTCACAGAAGGAAGATCCATTAACGTAATATACAGGGCCACAGTTTGTTTTGTTACATGTTGAATATGGGGTACTCAGGGCATATAGTGTATCCCAAGGCATATAGTGACAACTCATTCTGGATGAGTGTTCCGCTGTTTTCAATGGTGATATCACTTTTTTTTTTCCTAGCATGTGGAAGTGTTATGCGTTTTGCCATATATCTTCCTGTATGTATAGTTGGGCCACAATTGAATATGGTGTAGGAGATCCCCCATCATTAACATTAGTGTGTACTGTAGTTGGTCTGATTTAGATGAATTTAAACGGAGAATCATGGTCAGTAGCTTGTCTGTTGTTTCCATACCATAGTGGCATGATGATGATGTCGATGATGATTACTGTCGTTTTTATATTGTTGTACTTTTCTTTATAGAGTAGCATGATTATTGTTATTAAAATCTAAGATTAAAAGAATTTCATTTTGCTTATCAGTTTTGTAGTTTCTCACACTTTGACCTTCATCTTTTACTGGACGGTAGTCGGTAGCAATTGGCTTCTTAGTAATGCTGAAATGGTTAACTTGATCTTTTAAACAGAAAAGAGTGCAGCCTGTCATTTCCTCGAAGAGTGTTTCTACCCTGGCTGGCTGATACATTCCTTTGTGACTATATACAACCGTCTGAATCAGTTGAGGTGAGTTGTGCCCATATTCTTTGGTGAAGCAAGTAATATTTCTCAGCTATAGTTTGTTTTATTGGTCTTATAATGAAACATAAATGATATTTTTCTTTAGTCTTATTGCCTTTTTGCCTTAAAAGCAGAAGAAGTTATGTCTTTGATGTTGAATGTGTTGGAATAGGCACTAGTTCAAAGTCCTGTAACTATACTGAAGCTGCAGGTACTTCTTTCTTTGCTTGTTTGCATCTCTAAAACACTTTGAGAGCTTGGTGGTAGAATACATGATTCTTGTACAGTTCTTCAGTAGTTGACCGCCTTAAGGAATGTGTTCCTTATGAATTTTTAGGATAAAAATGATTCAACCAATACCTCTCTATATTGGTTGTCGTTAACTGAAGCTTCTTCCTTTATCACTGAACCATGAGCACACTTTTGTCGATGTCACTCTTGCTGAGATCTTACTGCAACATTTTGTTGTCTCCCTGTGATAATTGTGTATGGGGCTGTACATTAAAGGTTCAGCTGCTAAAGAATTGGATCTCCCTTGGCAACTAAGCTAATTGGTAAATTAATTGTTTGAGCAGTATTTGTTAGATCATTTTTTACCCTACCATATTGCTCAATGCAACTAAACATGTCATAATTTTGAGATTATACCATACATTCAGCTCTGATGTGCTATAGTTTGACTTAGGTTCTCAAGGATCATTTTGCCGAGCTCATGTCTATAGAGTTCCCGAACGATTCTGCCAAGATCTTGGAGCCTGAAACTGAAGCTCCTGCATTGGTATCTACCACAATAAAATCGTTTAGGGAGGTGTCAACTCCATCTTCCTTGCTACTACCAAAGCCAGACAATTCTCTCTCAAGGCAGAATAGAGCTGGTACGAGTTTGGGAAGTGACCAGAAATCTACGAAACTATCTAGTTTTAGCTTCATTATTGCTGTTTTGGTTCTTGTTATATCAATTGTTCTAGGAGTTGTGCTATTTGTTGCCAGGTCGTCCTAGCTAATACTGTGGCTTACAAAAAATTGTGTTGAGAACAAATATCATTTACTGTCTCTTCTATAGTTCTATGTACTCTTGCCATGAATTAAAACGTCTAGAAATTTCTTTTTTTTTTTAGGGGGGGGGGGGGTCGTGTGTGGATGGGGTGGGGTGGGGTGTGAGTTTACGCTAATCCAGAGATTATTGTTATACAAAGTTCTGTTTTCATGACAACAACTTTGATTTTCAGATGTTAAGATTTTCAACTGAGAAATACAAACTAAAACAGATTTTCGACAGCCTTGGTTGAACTCAGTCGGAGAAGAGTAAAATATTGCAAGGAAAAAGCTGTCTTGGATGAACATACACCACAAACAAAATGATGAACAAAATTCAAACCATAAACGCCTGGAAGGCAGGCAGGCTTCCTGTCCTTCTGTCTCGACTCTCCAGTCATTAATGTGTTGTATAAAATATTACAACAATAATACATACTTAATAATACTTTTACGACACAGTAGTGCCGTAGAAGAAACCAGACTAGCACTTGCTTGAATAAAATTTCTCAGAGAACTGATACCCGTTGGTCACCCTAATAACGCTAATTTAACCACATGAGTATTCACTTACTTAGAAAGAAACATTCCAAACTAAAATTATATGCAAGTTTTCTCCTTGAATCACAGAAATTAGCAAAAGCCTTACAGATGACCAAATTAAAAGTCAAAACAATATGTGCACATGTCCGTACTCGTAACATCGCCTCTGGTTTTCAGACCACGATAGAAACAACAGAACTCAATAATTTCATAATCAGAAACAAAGAAAGTAGAGAAAAATCGGATAACCCAGAGAGACCGAAAGAAGACAGAGGAATTGACCTAAAAGGACTCTAAAGTGGTCTAATTTACGTTCAGCTAGGAAATAATGTAAACTAAACAGAGGGGCAAAACTGACCTTTTGAGCCGCAGCACCACGACCAAGTCCTGCTTACTCCCGCTTCTAAATAGTAGGAACTAGTATTTAAGTACAATCCATCATGATCAGTAGAGTAAGAAAATGAAATAGTGCAAAATTTCGAGTTAAATTTGTTGATTTTAGAGAGAGAAATTTTGTAAAGAGAGCAAAATGAATATTCTTCTTATTATGATTCTGTAACCGTTTTACAAGAGTTGAAAATGAATATATAGCTAACTAACTAACCTCCTTACTCATGTGCATAATTACCCCTATTCTAGAAGATAGTAGAAGCTACTATTATTTTATGTACAGAGGATAACAAAAGAAAATACTAAATTGATGTAAGTCAGTAAGGAATTAGCTGATGAAGGCCCAATATGCCAATAGGCCCAATAACCAGTTGTAACTCGTGTAGCCCAATAGTGCCATATAGTGAGAAGAAACCCTTATCTTCTTTTCCATTTCATTGTTGTCAAGAAACCTATCTTCATTTTTGTTTCCATCGGCAACACCCCCCTCAAGTTGGAGGGGGCGGAAAGCACGCCCAACTTGCCCAGTAAACTACGATGGAGAGGCCCAGAAAGGGGCTTGGTAAACAGGTCAGCGAGTTGATGGTGAGAAGGAAGAAAGGAGAGAGAGATGAGCCCTGCTTGGAACTGCTGCCTAACAAAATGGCAATCAAGTTCCACATGTTTGGTACGCTCATAGAAAACGGGGTTTTTGGCGATATGGATGGCGGCTTGACTGTCAGAGTGAAGAGGCACCGTCAACGAAGGAAGAACAGAAAGATCGTCAAGTAAATGAACGAGCCAGGACAGTTCAACAACGACTCGCCGCATGGACCGGTACTCGGCTTCAGCGGAAGACAAAGAGACGGAAGGTTGTTTCTTGGACTTCCAAGAAACAGGACAGCCTCCTAGACTAATAAAAAACCCACTGACAGAGCGACGACTATCAGGACAAGAACCCCAATCAGAGTCGCAAAAAGCAAGTAAATCAAGAGAAGGATCAGCACTCATGAAGAGACCTAAAACAGGGTCACGAAGGAGATAACGAAGACAATGATGAGCAGCAGAGAAATGAGGCTTGCGAGGGTCTTGCATGAATTGACTAAGATGCTGGACGGCAAAAGAAATATCAGGACGGGTGTGAGTTAAGAAATTAAGTTTGCCCAAAAGACGACGATAGAGCAGAGGATCAGCAAGAGGAGCCCCAACACCAGTACGTAGTTTAGAAGAAGGGTCCAAAGGAGAAGAGGCAGGGGACAAACCAAGGCAGTAAAATTCAGTGAGAAGGTCAATAGTGAACTTGCGTTGGCATATGATCAGACCAGAGGACTCACGAAGTACTTCCATCCCCAAGAAATAAGATAAGTTCCCCAAGTCTTTAATTTTGAATTCATGATCTAAGAATTGTTTCAAATCATTCAGCTCCTGAACATTGTTGCCTGTTAGTAAAATGTCATCCACATAAACTGCCACCAGAGAAACAGAATCACCAGTTTTCTTGTAAAAAAGAGAGTAGTCGTTAAGGGAGTGAGTAAAACCCTTGAAATTAAGAGCAGCAGTCAAGCGAGCATACCACGGCCTAGAGGCTTGGCGAAGACCATAGAGAGATTTCTTGAGTCGACAAACTAGGTTAGGAGAAGGAGGGTCTAAGCCTGCTGGAAATTTCATATAAACTTCTTCATGTAAATCCCCATGTAGAAAGGCGTTATTCACATCCAATTGATAAAGTCCCCAATTTTTTCTGACAGCAATAGCAAGAATGCACCTAATAGTGGTCATTTTGACCACAGGGGAGAAAGTCTCTGTAAAATCAATCCCCTCTAATAACCAAACGAGCTTTGAGCCTTTCCACACTCCCATCAGATTTTAGTTTAACCTTGTAGACCCACTTACAAGGTAAAGCCTTCCTCCCAACAGGTAATGGAACTACCTCCCGAGTATCATTAGCCTTTAAAGCATCAAGTTCCTTAGCCATTGCTGTTTGCCAACTAGGGTCCAATGCTGCCTGAGAATAACTAGAAGGCTCATGGACATTAGGTAGGGAATTTAGCAAACTTTGGTTAGAAACAGAAAGTAGATTGGAAGAAATAGTAGAAGGGGAAACAGGTGAGAGGAAACATGAATTAGATACATTGGTTAGGTGCACTACCCCACAGATGTAGTCAGACAAATAACTAGGAGCATTGTGTTCTCTTAAAGATCTGCGCAAGGCATCAGGAGGAACCTCAGAAGAGGAAACAGGAGGGATGAGAGGATGAGAAGGAGATGGAGAGGAGGAGATAGGTGAACCAGATGAAGAAGTAGAAGGATTAAAAAATAATGTAGAAGGTGAACTAGGAACAGGACTATGATCAGTTGGAGGAAATGAAAATGGAGAGGAAATAGGAGCAGGAGAATCATCAGTGGGGAGAGGAATAGAGGAATCAGAAAAAGTGATAGGTTGTGGTGTAGAAAAATCAACAGTAGAAGAAGGAGGAAAGAACTGAGAGAAAGTAGTGGTAGGATGTGTAAAAGGAAAAACAGATTCATGAAAAATCACATTTCTGGAGACAAAAACCTTATTGGTTGCTAAATTTAATAGCTTGTATCCTTTCTTACCAGTAGGATAACCAAGGAAGACACAAGTGATAGCCCTAGGATCAAGTTTGCCTCTAAGATTAGGCAAAGTAGAAGCAAAACATAAGCATCCAAAACTTCTAAGAAAAGTGTAATTAGGAGGTTTGTGAAACAGTATTTCATAAGGAGATTTGTAGTGTAGAAGTTTGGTAGGAAATCTATTAGTGAGAAAAGTGGCAGTAAGTAAACATTCCCCCTAATAACAAATAGGTACTTTGGAATGAAAAAGAAGAGCTCGACAGGTTTCCATCAAATGTTTGTGTTTTCTCTCAACAATACCATTTTGTTGAGGGGTCACAACACAAGTGGTTTGGTGAATAATTCCTTTGAAAGAAAAATAAGCTATGGCAACAAGACTGCTTCCTAGCTCAAAGGCATTATCAGACCTAACTTTCTTGACTTTGACTTCAAATTGTCTTTCTACCATAGATGTGAAGGATTTGAGCAGTGAAGGCATTACTTTTAGTACTGAGTAGGTATGTCCAAGTACCCCTACTAAAATCATCAACAATAGTAAGGAAGTACTTAAAACCATTGTAGGTGGGTTCCTTGTAGGGTCCCCAGGTATCAATGTGAATAAGTTCAAAAATATGAGAAGTAGAACTTGTGCTGTCTGGAAAAGGTAATCTGTGTTGTCTAGCCATAGGACAAATGGAACAGGGAATATTTTCTTTACAAACAGCAGATTGTGGTAAGATAGAAATATATCTCATGGTAGAAATGGGTAAATGTCCTAGCCTTACATGCCACAGATTTTTATCAGTATTAACAGAGTTAGACATAATATGAGAATTGCAGTATGGTAGAGAAGAATTCTGTGAAAATGTGACAGCTTTATTTGAATGCAGGGAATCAGTAAGCTTGTGAGTTGAGTGGAAAAGGTAAAGACCAGCCTTCACATCACCAAGGACCAGTGGCCTCCTCAAAGAAAGGCCCTGCATCAAACAACAAGTTTCAGCAAAGGTAAGAAGAACTTTGAATTGAGTGCACAGTCTGTTAACTGAAATGAGGTTGAATTTAAAATCTGGGACATAAAGAACTTTGTGTAGAGTCAAGTCCGGATGTATTGTTACTTGTCCTGCCAGAGTTACTCTTACTCTTTGTGAATTAGGAAGATTAACATTAACACGATTAGGTAAAGGCTTGATATTAACAATGATGCTATAGTCAAAAGCCATGTGTTCTGAAGCTCCAAAGTCAAGAATCCAAATATGACTCCTAAGATTGCTTTGTGAATTGGAAAGATTAGACAAGCATGTACCAGCACAATTAGCATTGGCAATGGTTTCAGAATTTGTTGTAGCTTCCTGACCAATTTTAACTTGTTGAAGTAATTCCATTAGTTGTGTCAACTGTTCGTGCTTTATACCAATGGTTGCTTCCACATCATGGGATTGAACTTGACCATAACCTTCATCTGTTGTTACTGCATTTCCTTGAATAGAATTCTGAAATCTTCTTTGTTTGAAATTCTGTGGATAACCTGGCTTGAAATTCAGTGGATAACCATGAAGTTTATAATATTTGTCGATTGTATGTCCTGGCTTTTTGCAATAGTTGCAATTCAGACTTCTCCTGTTGTCTTGATTAGTTCTAAAAGTATAACCACCAGTGTTATTCACTGTAGAGGTTGTAGGTTTAGCTTGAGTTGAATTAAATCTTTGTGTTGACACAGCAAATGACCCAGAGTCACTAGGATAATGTACCATGTTTTGTATCCCTCTTTGCCTTTCCTCTTGCAAGAGTAAATAGTAAGCCCTATCAATATTTGGTGGAGGATGCATCATCATGATATTTTCCCTAACATTAATATATGACTCATTTAGTCCCATTAAAAACTGAACCAATTTCTGTCTCTCTTCAAGTGCATCATTCTTATCATTAGCTCCACACTTACAATCAACACAAATACATACAGTCCTTGCATCAAGTAATTCTATTTCATCCCATATAGCTTTTATCTTGTTGAAGTAAGTAGCAATGTTGGAAGGTCCTTGCACTGTTTCTAATAGTTGTTTTTTCAATTCAAATGATTGTGCTAGGTTGGATTGCCCATACCTATCTTCAAGCTGTTTCCTCAGAATCCTTGCAGATTTAGAGTGAATCACGCTGGGCCTGATGTCTGGAGTAAGGGAATTAAAAAGCCAGGCAAACACCATGTCATTGCACCTTATCCAATATCGCAAATCTGGTAAGTCATCCTTAGGCCTGACCAAATTGTTGTCAATAAAGCGTAGCTTATTTTTAGCAGATAAAGCAATCAAAATTGATTTTCTCCATCCTCCATAACCAGTTCCATCGAAAGGAGGAGAAATCAAACACATTCGAGGAGAATCAGAACATGCAGAAAGTATGGATGATCTGGATCGATTTTGGTTGCTGCCATTTAAATCAGCTTCAAGGAGAAGATCTGAAGAATTCCAATTGAATTTGAGTAAAAAAAAAACAGTTTCAAGGAGAAGATCTGAAGAACTTCAATGAACTAGAGTATAAAATCAAACGATCTTGAAGAGATTTATAACAAAATAGTAGAAAAAATCGAATGGGTCGAGCAGATGCTCTGATACCATGTTGATTTTAGAGAGAGAAATTTTGTAAAGAGAGCAAAATGAATATTCTTCTTATTATGATTCTGTAACCGTTTTACAAGAGTTGAAAATGAATATATAGCTAACTAACTAACCTCCTTACTCATGTGCATAATTACCCCTATTCTAGAAGATATTAGAAGCTACTATTATTTTATGTACAGAGGATAACAAAAGAAAATACTAAATTGATGTAAGTCCAGTAAGGAATTAGCTGATGAAGGCCCAATATGCCAATAGGTCCAATAACCAGTTGTAACTCGTGTAGCCCAATAGTGCCATATAGTGAGAAGAAACCCTTATCTTCTTTTCCATTTCATTGTTGTCAATAAACCCTATCTTCATTTTCGTTTCCATCGGCAACAAAATTAGTTAAAACATAACTCAATGAGTTATTCAAAAGTTACTGTAACATTTCAATATTGATAACAAAAAAGAATTACTAGAAGCAATGATATTGGAGTCATCTACCAGTTACCTGCAGGGCTGAAATCACACAACAAATGTGGGAATATGAAGAGAAAAACATAAATCATGTATCTTTAAGATATCATCAACATGATAGTCAATGCTAAAAAAGGCCGAAAACTATGCTGGAAAATCAACTCAATTATCCCTGGAAATTAGATCAACTTCATCTCCTAGACCTTCGCTTTGCCTCTGAGTCAAAATGGCGAAGCTCTAAGCTTTTTCTTTCGCATAACATTTGCCAGCCCAACAGCTCCTTCTCTAAATGGCATACCCATGAGGGCAAGTAATCTATGTGCCTCTTTATCTGTCTCAGCTGATGTTGCTATGCAAACATCCATTCCTCTTGGCTTACCAAGAGCATCATAACTTAGCTCTGGGAAGATATTATGTTCACGAAAGCCAATGCTATAATTTCCATGACCATCAAAGATATTGGGGTTTACACCTTGAAAGTCACCACGTTCGAGGAAGCCCAAGATTAATTAACCGGTCAAGGAAAGAAAACATCACCTATCAAGAAGTAGATATGAGTTTGCTGCACAAAAGCAAATAACATATGATGGTAGAGCAGCAAACCGATTGTCCAAGTTCAGACCATGTGAATTTCTCTTCAGCTATTGATCATTGCAATTCAAGTTTTGCTGAAGTCTCTTCAGCTATTAAACGTTCCATATATATATATATATATATAGCATTTTTTTAAGGTAAGTAATGTATTCAGTCATGTACATAGTTGTATTCTGTATTCAAATATATTTTGAATTGTAATATAACAATGTATATGTATTTAACCACATTCACTATATATACATCTTTTTTATTTTACATATCATTAAACTTAACATTAATGCATTTAGTCATCTACTTTTAAAAAATTCATCCAGCAACAATCAAATACATTTAGAAACCAATAAGTAATAGAAAATCTTGAACAAATCCAAAAAAAGTAATTGAAGGAATTAAAATCAGAACATCAACTAATTTCTACAAGTACGCTTATTATGTCCACACTGTCCACATATACTACATGATTGTTGACTCTTCTTATGAAGAATTTCACTTAATGGCTTATCGCACTTCTTCTTTTGCCTTCCAAGAGGTCTCTTCCATTTGGGTGGTAAGACAACTTCCTCTGATATATGTGCTGGTATATTCCATTCACTTCGGTCAGGGAGAGGATACACGGGGACATCGTATATCATTACAACAGACCTTGGTTTGTAATAGTCCAAGCAATAATCATTTGGCATTAAAAACTTGCTTTTCAAGACAGCCCAAGCTATGTTGGCCCGTTGACCACCCTTCGCCGAAAAATTATACTATGTACAAGGTAAAATATTACTTGTTATTGATTAAATATAGACTTTGAGCACCCTTGCATAGCCCATTGGCAAAAGGTATTCAAAATTTAAACACCCTTATTGAATTTCTTGGCTTCGCCACTGGTGGGCATGGTGGCTCGTCCACTTGGAACCTCCCACAACTGCAAATTTTCTCTTGGAGGCAAACGGTGTAATATTTTCCTTCATCATTCACCATGTGCAAGTGTTCAGTTGATGGTACAACCTACATTAAACGGGAAAATATATGTTTTGGACATATGTACAAACATTTGTCCATGAATACATGGAGTACATACAGTATTCATGAATACAAGATAAAAATATTGAAATACACCGAGTACAAACACTAAAATAAACATAATATAAACAGTGAATACATTTAATTTTGAAATACAGTAATACAGTAAAATACACTGAATACAAATAGAAATACAGTGAATACAACCAATGAAATATACTGAAACAACAGTAATAACATGTATCGGAAATAACTAAAATACTGTTAATACAAATATAATTGGATACGCTGAATACAAAATAGTGAATACTATTGAATATAACGAATGCAAAAATAAAAACAAATATTAAAACACACTGAATACAACAGTTAAATACAGGCAGTAGGTTGATTACATACCTTATACATGAATACATGCTTTTAATAAATATTCATACATGTATTAAGGTATCACGTTGTAACTTTCTTATATATTACACCATAATTTAAAATAACATATACGTTATACCGATTGAATACATGCTGTCGACGCCCCCTTTTTCTAAAGCGAAATCGGGTTTACGATATTCGGGAAGACAAATCTATTCCCGTTTGGGAATTGGATTTTTGAAGAGTCGCCTCCTAATGATTAAATGCATTAGGACACTAAGGGTTTTGAATTTGAAAAACCAGAGTTCGGGTAAGGGCTAGAAATTATCTCGAGGGGAAGGTGTTAGGCACCCCTCAAGATCCACTAGTGTGGTTCCCGGCCATGCTATGTTGTGACTTTACAAATAATAAATCAAGGCTCAAATAAGGACTTGCAATTAAATTGAAACTTGTGAAAGTAAGTAGAAAGAGAGCAGAGATTTGAAAGGTCTAAACAATTCTAAAGAGAGCAAACAAAGACAAACAAAGGAAAAAGGATCCTAGGTTTATGATTAATATGGATCACTTCAATGCAATACCCAGCAATCACTCCTCAAAGAGGGGTCGCACGTGATATTAGCGCATCGGTCATCATCTCCATATTCTACCCTTCCTACCTCGTAAAGGTTATTTAAACGCGTGGATTGGTCACGAATGCTTATTGCGTGCTATTACCCGTCCAGTCCTATAAGTCCTAGAGGGTATTTAGGACCACTATTCCTACAAGGTAAGGTCTAGGCTGAACCCTTAGGTTAAATGGACAAAATGCTAGGCGACATACATAACAAGTAGGACTACACATAAAGGAACCATGCAAAGGCAAATAAGAGGCTCACAGATCCCTCACAAGTAAACATGTAATTAGCACGTCTCAAACACATTTAAGGTCTTGAAAGAACGCGAGTTTAAAAATCAGTTTTAGCAGAAGGTTTAACCACAACTAAGTGATCCAAAGAGTGTTTGACTTGCAGAAATACAACTAAGAAAACAGTTGAGTAAGTAAAGGTGAGGGAACTGTTAAAACATCGTTAAAAAAAAGGATTTGAAAATACAATAGTTTAAGTAAACAAGTATCAAAATAACGTGATCCTGGGCGGAAAGGTACCAGTAATTTAAAAGCTTAATAGAGCACGAATCAGGAAATTAGTGAGAGCATATAAACACGAAACAGGTTTCCAGAAAGAGATTTTCATTAAAAGAGTGGACTTCAGAGAGACGGATAAAAGAGTTGGGAAAGTTAAAAGGTTGAGTAGTTTGAAACTAGTAAAACAAAATCAATCATCTTTATTATTATTGGGCCTAAAGCTTGCCTAGGCGATGTATGTATTGCCTTCTTGTCTTAAAAAAAAGTGGTGAACATGCATATTGATTCCAGTTTTAAAGAGAAGACGCAGTCAAACAAACTTGTGTTGTTAAATTAAATAGCTAGTGAGGCGTTCAGAAATTGCAACCCTAAATAACATGATGTCTAATGCACATAAAGCTCCTAAAGCATGGTCTCTAAATGCGGTAGTAGTTTCATAACAGTTATTTGTTGATTACTAACTAATCACAAAGTAAGTATAACAATCTGAAAGTGAAGATCCTAAAACAGGATATCTAGGTGTAAGATGCATGTCCTACGCATGGCTTCTATTGCACAAATTGGTAAGTAAAGCCCTATAAACATGTTTTCTACCCATTAATTAAACTAAGCATGCATAATCCCTCCCAATTTCACTATAACCCCAATCAGTTGTTTATAAATTATTACAAACCATGATAGCTGAATTACATAATGAAAAAAAATAAAATAAGAAGCTACTCTATAGGGAGCCTTCAACCAGGCCCAATCTTCCAGCCTCACTTCTTTCGAGTTTCACAGCCTTGACCATGGTTCGGGTGCGGCAAAGCTCCCTAAGGGCCCAATGGGGGTCCTTGGCCAATACCAGCACCCAAACATTACAAAAAATGTTTGAACAAGTGCAGTGTGGAATTACCAGCCTTGTGCATCAAAGTTCAATGGGTAATCAAAGGTGCCCAAGGCAATGCTTACACGAAGAGGGGTAGAACCTAAACTCTAGGAGTAGTGAGAGTGATAGAATTTTCTTTAAAGAAATTGAGTTGAAAAGCAGTTTTAAAAAAAGAATGATCCATATAGAACCAGCTTTGAAAGAAAAACAATGGGATAGTTTTGACAAAACTCAGAACCAAAATACCTCATATAGTTCCGGGCAGTAAACACAAACAGGGAAAAGGGGAGTGGGGTAAATAGTTCACATGTAACAACACAGTTGCACCTAGATACCAAAGGAAAACATTTCAAAACTTAGACAGTCAACAGGTTTCAACCAAAGGGCTCATGATCACATGCTGAGAATGTATTGGGGCTAGGGAGTAGGAGAGAACATGCATTAAGCAAACCAGTAGGCATGCTGGATTAATAGGAGGATAGTCACACAGGGGCATGCTAGTTGCAATAAGGACAGCAGAACCATAAGTAAAAGCATAGAAGTAACAAAATAAAGTGTAGCATGTATAAAAGCATATTGTTTTGGATGCTACAAATCAAATAGAGGGCATACCAGTCAAGGATGAGATAGTGTAGAGCAGTAGTGTGCAGGGAAGTGGGCAGTAGTATGCAGACCAAACAATCAACAATGTATAGAGCAGTAGAATAATGGAGCAGCCCCCAAAGATCAATCATTCTTGGCTTTCAGCCGACTGAGTAATCAGTAATCAACAGGAAAGCGGGAGAGGATGTGTAGAAAATAAGAGAGAACACTGAGTATGCTTATGTGTGTAAGAGAGAGTTCAGAGCAATCAACCTTTTTGTTCTTGTGTATGATGTGCAATGTATCCGTGTGTAATGTAAAAGAGAATGGGGGTACTTATAGCTCTCAAATTAAGTGAAAATAAGGTAATACGTATAGACTGATCATAGTTATGGAAATAATACCAATTAGAATCAATTAAAAACTCGGACTCCCTTCAATTAAGGAGTCATAGTTCAAACGGGTACAAATTGTATCAAATAAGGAAAATTATTATTTGCAAGACTGGTATTTCCATAATAGGAGTAGTAAAAGTATACAGAATATTTCAAGTAAGGAAAGTATAAGGACATCATATTGTGCACACAAAATTAGGTCAAAGAATCACGGATGAAATTGAAAATCACAGGGAATTCGTACTAAGTGAGGAGAGCATTTCACAAATGAGGAAGTGATTCAAAATAAGTGTAAAACTTCTAAGGAAAACATATACAAATTTAGGGATTCGAAGAGATGCACACAATCAGCAGAATATTTGGTAAACGATGAACAATTAGACCTATAAAACACAATAGGCATGAAAATCAGAGAACCCTAAGCAAGAAATCACAGAATCAATAGAAGGCTGGAACCCTAATAGCAAAATTAAAGCATGGAACTCGGAGAGTAACCAGAAGATCACACCAACAAGCACATAACACAAACATAAACACATAATACTCAAAAAATCAGAAGATATAGTGATTTCAAAAGGGTTCAGGAAACCCTAGTTTTAAAATAAGAACAAAACGTTGAAAACTTGAACAATCGAAAAGATCTAGTAGAGAGTAGTGTAAAACACAAAAGAATAAGTCAAAAATCGTTTAAAAATACAAGGTTTTTAAGAAAATTAGGGTTTCGTAATAAACCAGTGAGAGGTAAGGAACCTGGCTGTGAAACTCGTTAATAATGATGCTCGCAGCACCATCGAACCATAAACCATCGGAGAAAGGTCGGAGATAAACCAGGCAGAGCTTCCGATGACCATCTTGCATTGTGGAGGCATCTAGAGTCTCGAAGATAGAGGGAATCAACAAGACAAGGTTTCACGGTGGCTGGTGGTCGAGAGAAGTGAGGCTGGAGGTGGCCGGAGAGGCGGTCGATTTATCGGAGACGAAGGAGAGAACCAGAAGGTTCTAGAGAGGGGAGAGCAAGAGTCAGTATAGAGAGAGAGAGAGAGACCGTCTCTGAAATGAGGGGGTTTGGGGGGGGGGGTTTGTTGAATTTAATTTTGGAAATAAAACCTGGGCTGTTGATCTCATTTGATTAACGGCTCAGATTGGATTAAAGCTGGACCGGGTCATTAAATCGGGTATGGGTCGGGTTATTTGAGGACTGGGTCGGGGGTTTTGGGGTTGAAATTGGGGTTCAATTTGTGGTTAAAATTGGAATGTAAAGGGGTTATAATTGAAATGACAACAAAGTGATTTTTTAAAAAATCTTTAAAATAAGAAAAAATACCAAAACTCTTGGGTATGCTTATATATGCATGTACATACTATTTTGAGAATATTTTGAGTATATATTAAAATACATAGGGAAAAATTGGTTATCAACACATGCTTTCAATAAATAGTAAATATTCAGGTTACTATATGCTTTCAATATCCCCTCAATCGAATAATCGACATAACAATTTTCATTGTTCCGCTTCCCAGAATGACGAATTAGTATTCTTAAGCTTGCCGTACAGTAAATCGAATTACTAAATATTCTGTAAATACTTGTATCAATAAATGTAGGTAGAAAAAAAGTTCCTTTCAATGACGGTAAAATCAAAACCTCGAACTATACCAGAAAAAATTGACCGAATCTCTGAAGCTCAACAGATTGAGTTATATTGAAGCTGAATTGACAATGCTCTGTTTTTGTGTTTAGCATCTGAAAAATCATTCTAATTAATGGGTTGATAATGAGGCGTGTTAGAATTGATTTTTTGAAATATATTAGGAGTGTATCACGTTAATTGATCCTCTTTTACTACTAAAAAGCTACCAAAAAGCGTTCACAAATCGCTCGGAATCAAACAAAAATCGACCGATTTTCGACCGTTTTCAATTGGTTGATAAAATTATGGTCGCAATAAGGAAGCGGCCGAAATCAGTCACTATTTTCAGACCGAAGGCGGTAGGTAAGTGTCAACGCAGTTTGACCAGATGTCTGACACAAATCAATTTTACTGATCGACTTCGGTCGGTATTGTTATTAATAATTTTTTTATTTATTTTAAGATTACCGACCGAATTCTGTCGGACATTTAATTATTCATTTTTTAATTATTTTTAAATTTTCGACCGAAATTGGTCGGCATTCTTAAAATATATAATTTTACATTTTTATTTAAAATTGTTAATTCCGACCGAAATCGCTCGGTATTACTTAAATAAATAAAATTTAAAACCATAAATTCCGACCGAAGTCGGTCGGTAAATTTAATTTTTTGGGAATTAATATGAACATTTCCGACCGAAGTCGGTCGGTTTTCTGGGTAATTTTTTGCCAGAAAACAAATATTTTACGCTGCACCACCTGCCAACAACTAATCACCTATAATAGCAGCATGACATTGCTGCCATTCAACCAATAATAACAATAATAACAATAACAACTATCAAAACTATATTAACAAAATATTATCACCATCTCCATCTCGACTAAACTATATTAACTAGACATCATACCCAACAACAAAACGTTTCACAAGTTAAAATTTCAAACATCACGCAATGAGTGTTTTGTACTACATCATCTTTGTAACGACTTGACCGGTCGTTTTGAGCAATTGCACTTTGCTCGGTTGTTTGAGGGCATGAGTAGCTCCGTATGATGTATTATGACTTATGTGAATTGTCGGTTTTGGTTTTCAGGTTATTCGGAATTGATTTGGGAGAATGGTCTCAGCTAGAAGCTTTAAATTTGAAAGGCTCGATAGAGTTTTGACTATTTAGTAAACGATCTGGGATTTGGATTTTTATGGTTCAGTTAGCTCCATTAGGTGACTTTGGACTTGGGAGCGCGCCCGGAATGTAATTTGGAGGTCCATGATAGAATTAGGCTTGAATTGGCGAAATTAGAAATTTGGCAATTTTTGGTCGGCAGTGGAAAATTTGATATCGGGGTCGGAATGGAATTTCGGAAGTTGGAGTAGGTTCGTAGTGCCATTTGTGGCGTGTGTACAAAATTTCAGGTCATTCGGAGGTGATTTGGTAGATTTCGGTGTAGTTTGCGGAATTTGGCAGTTTAGAAGTTCTTAAGCTTGAATCCGAGGGTGTTTTGATGTTGTTTTGAGTGTTCCGAAGGTTTGAGTAAGTTCGTATGTTGATATGTGAATTGTTGGTATTTCTGGTTGAGGTCCCCTGGGCCTCGGGATGATTTTAGATGGTTGACGGATTGGTTTTTGGTGTTTGAGAGTTGATGAAAGCTGCTGGTGTGATGCTGCTGTTGTTTCCGCATCTGCGAAGTGGGAAATGCAGGTGCGAGGTCCGCAGAAGCGGAAAGAGGCTTGCAGATACGGGCAGGAGTGGCTTGGGCCGGATGCGCAGGTGTGAGTATTGGAGCGCACCTGCGGGACCGCATGTGCGAGATGCTGGCCGCAGATGCGGATTAGGAGGAGTAAGTGGAATCCGCACCTGCGATGGTTTTTCCGCAGGTGCAGCGTCGCAGAAGCGGGTGTTTTTACCGAAGATGCGGTTTTGCTTGGCAGAACCTATAAATTGAACCCTTCACGGATTTTGCCCATTTCCACCATTTTTGAAGACAAAATTGAAGCTTTTGGGGTGATTTTGAAGAGGGATTCAAGGGATTATCAGTGAGGTAAGTTACTTGAGCCCTAATACTCGTTTATGTGGTGATTTCTCGTTGTTTAATTATGTAATTAGTGAAGATTAGGGGTGAAAATGGGGGGGGGGGTTAGGGCTTGGGATTTTGGAGAGTTTGATTGAGGATTTGAGGGGTCAAATGGAGTCGGATTTCGATAAATCTTGTATGTATGGATTCGTGAGTGAAAGGCTTTCTAGTTTTGGGACTTTTTGTCGGATTCAGAGACGTGGGCCGGGGAGGCCGGGTTTGAGTGGATTTCGGGATTTGTGCCTAATTTGATAGTTTTTCTTGTGAAATTCATTCCATTAGCACATATTGATGGTATTGTTCTCGTTGTGAATGGATTCAGAGCGATTGGAGGCCGAGTCGAGGGGCAAGAGCATCGCGGAGTAGAGATTTGACCTATTTGAGGTAAGTAACGATTGTAAATATGGTCTTGTGGGTTAGGAACCCTGGATTTTGTATCGTTTTTACTATTTTGAGGTGACGAACATGCTAGGTGACGGGCGTATGGGCGTGCACCATTGGGGATTGTGACTTGGTCTGTCCCGTAGCAACTGTAAAGTTTCGTATTTGGTTGAAACTATATGATACTTATGTGTTTTAGAAAGAGTTTCTATAAATTGGGTTGAATGCCATGTTTAGGCCATGTGCCAGAGCTGTTTGGACCCTTAGGGGCCTTTTTCTTACTATCCTCTCACTGCTTTTGATTGAAAATCTATATTCATTCATGTTATACTTATTGTTTTCGTAACTCAGTCTTATTACTCTATTTTGATGCATATAAATGTTATTTTGGGCTGAGTACCATGTTTTTACTGAGAGCCCGAGTGGCTTGAGAGGTTTATGACTAAGTTAGGCCGAGGGCCTGATTTGTGAGGATATTTATGGGAACGGATTGCACGTCGCAGCATGTGTTACTGATTCATGATTGAGTGAGTCTGAGGGCCTGATTGATTTATGCCACGAGGTGGCTTGTTATAGTGCTTGGGCTGAAAGAGCCCCTCCGAAGTCTGCACACCCCCAATGAGCGTAGGTACCTACTAAGTGATGTTTTTGCTCGAGGGGCTGTATATGAGTGATGGTGAGGTATGCCCGAGGGGCTGTATACAAGTGGCTGTGAGGTTTGCTCGAGGGGCTGTATATGAGTGATGTTTTGCCCGAGGGGCTGCTTATGAGTGATGTTTTGCCCGAGGGGCTGTTTATGATTCCATCATTTTGCTCACTGTTGCATTGACCCTCTGTTTGAGAACTGTAGAAAAATATCTTCAAATGATTTTACTGAAACTGAGTTTAAACTAAATGATTTGATTCAAACTCTACTTTTAAAAGCAAGTTGTATTTTTACTGAGATTTCATGATATGAACTTTATATGCTTTATTGCTCGTACTACTTCTCAGCCTTTACTTTGGTTACTTACTCACATTACTCCCTGCACCTTGTGTGCAGATCCAGGCATTTCTAGATGCGGTAGCGAGTGTTGATTATTCAGTTGCAGATCCATCGGAGTTAGCAAGGTAACTGCCTGGCGATCGCAGCCCTGCTTTCCTCCATCTTCATCTTCCCTTAGTTGTTTGAGTTATTTCCAGACTATGTTAGTCTCGATATTATCAGACGGTTGTAGTAGATGCTCATGACTAGTGAAACCCTGATGTCAGGCTTTCTTTTCCGCACTTTGGTTCTGATTTGAACTCCTCATGAAGGTTTTATATTAAATAGCTTTGAAACTATCTTTGAAATGAAAAACATTGGTTCGTTTTGGTAATGTGTCAGCTTGCCTAGTTGTGATGACCCAACCCGTCGTCACGTGTGTTACCGCCCCATTTCCCCCATTTTATGCTTCTTCATGTTTCATTATCAGCATTTGATGTGTTAGAGTTGGTTTGGAATGGTTTTGATAAGAAATGAGACACTTAGTCTCTTTTAAGAAGGCTTAAGTTGGAAAAGTCAACCGGACGTTGACCTTTGTGTTAGAGGGCTCGGATATGAATTCCGATGATTCGGTTAGCTTCTGGGGATGATTTGTGACTTAGGACTGTGATCAAAAGTGATTTTTGAGGTCCGGAGTAGAATTAGGCTTGAATTGGCAAAGTTAGGATTTTGGCGAATTCCGGTCGATAGGTGAGATTTTGATCCGGGGGTCGGAATGGAATTTCGAGAGTTGGAGTAGCTTCGTTAGGTGATTTGGGATGTGTGTGAAAAATTTCAGGTCATTCGGAGCTGTTTTGGTTGGAGTTTTGATCGAATGCGTGTTTCGGAAGTTTTGGAAGAACTTAGGCTTGAATTCGATGAGAAATGATGTTTTTGGTGTTGTTTGAGGTGTTTTGATGATTGGAGCAAGTTTGAATAAGGTGTTGGATCATGTTTGTGTTTTTGGTTGGGGTCCCGGGGACCTCGGGGTGAGTTCGGGTGGTTGATCGGAGAGTTTTGGAGTTGTGGCATGTTTAACTTTGCTGGTATCTGGTGTTTTCGCATCTGCGGTTATGGGACCGCAGGTGCGGTCTCGCAGAAGCGAGTAGGAAGGCGCAGAAGCGGAAAAGGTTGGTCCATGTCAGGTTCCGCAGAAGCGGAAGTTAGGACCGCATAGGCGGCCCCGCTGGTGCGAAATTTGGGCCGCAGAAGCGGTCAAGGCCCTTAAGTGAGGGTCCGCAGAAGCGGACGTGGACCGCAGATGCGGAAGTCGCAGAAGCGACATTTTACAGCAGAAGCGGAAACAACTGCTCAGAAGATGGTTTTAATTCCTTCGCGAAATTTTACAGAAACATATTTTTAACTTCGGAATTGGGGTGTTCTTGAGCGATTCTGAAGAGGAAATTCTAGGATTTCGATCAGGTAAGCATTCTTGGACTTGGAACACAATTTTATCATGCAAATACATGAAATTACACTGATAACTCAAGGAATTAAGGTCAAAATGGTGGTTTAGGGCTTAAAACCTAAGAGAACAAAAATGGAAATTTGAGGGGTCATTTGGACTCCGATTTTGATGTTCTTTATATGTATAGACTCGTCGCGAGATAAGGAATCCGCTGATGTGAATTTTATAATTTTTCGAGAAGTGGGCCTGGGACTCGGGTTTTGCCAACTTCGTAATTTTTGATGTTTTTTGAGTCTTTTCGAGTGGGTTATATTCCCTTAGCATATTGTGACGTATTCGTTGTGGTTTTGGTCAGATTCGACGCACGAGGAGGTGAATTCGAAAGGCAAGGGCATAGCAAGCTAGGACTTTGGCCAGCTTGAGGTTAGTAATAAATGTAAATGCTGCGTTGAGGGTTTGAAACCCCGAATTTGCACATCGTAGTGCTATGTGAGGTGACTTGCACGCCGGATAACGGGCGTGGGGTAGAGCACCGTCGGGGATTGTGACTTGGTCCGTCCCGCTTAATAAAATTACTACCTAATTGATTGTAGTTTTGTGATATCCTTATAAAAATGGATTAAATTGTTATATTTGGGCTTTGTGCCAACTACTTGAATCCTTCAGGGATTATTTTAAATGGTTTCTTACCATAATCACAAAATATTAAACTCAGTCCTGGCATTTAATGTTTTGTTTGGAAACTCAACCACCTTTCTTAAACTTGAAACTTAATTATTATTTCTAAATGAAGTTTGGGCTGAATATTTTTATACTATCATGTGAATTTGGACTGAGTATGGGATCGGGCTGCACGCCGCAGTGGTATAATAATGATCTTGATATGAGGCCAAGGGCCTGTTTGATGCCACGAGATGGCTTATTATTGCGCTTGGGCCGTAAGGGGCCCCTCCCGGAGTCTGCACACCCCCAGTGAGCGCCGTCGACGTTAAATAAATGGAGCGGGCTGCACGGCCGCAGCGGGGTACCTGAGAGTACCGGTTTATGTGTTGCATTGCATGTTTTAATTGTCATTTATTATTTATCTGTTGTGGTATTATGATAATTGTCTTTACTGTTTTGCTGTATTTATAGCTTTACCTTGTGTTATTTAGGATTTCTTATCCTCAGACATTATTTATATTTATTACTTTCTGGGTTGGAAGTACTCACAATACTCCCTGCACCTTGTGTGCAGATCCAGGTACACCACAGGGTGAGTGAGGATTTGTTTAGCTGAGCAGCAGTATTTGGGAGTATCGAGGTAGCTGCATGGCGTTCGCAGCCTTGATCTCTCCCATCTATCTTTATCCTTTTATTCGTATTTTCTTTTCTAGACAGACTTGTGATTAGGTGAATATTTTGTATTAGAGGCTCATGTTCGTGACACCAGATCTGTGGGCTATTTAGTATTTTATTTTGGGGTTTTCGGATGTTAGAAATTATTTCAGAGATTCCGCATTTAAATTGTTATTTTTACTTGTGAATATTTATTTATCCATCTAGGTTATTTGGTTAAGGTTGTGTAAATGGTCGGGCTTGCCTAGCAGTATGTTGGGCGCCATCACGAACGGGGTTTGGGTCGTGACAAGTTGGTATCAGAGCCTAGGTTACTTGGTCTCGCGAGTCATGAGCCGGTTTAGTAGAGTCTCGTGGATCGGTACAGAGACATCTGTACTTATCCTCGAGAGGCTGCAGAACCTTTAGGAAATACTTCATATTCTTGAAACTCTTGTCGTGCGGCTTTGTTGAATTGAGAACTAAATCCTTATTATTCTAAGCATTCTTGGACTTGGAACACAATTTTATCATGCAAATACATGAAATTACACTGAAAACTCAAAATGGTGGTTTAGGGCTTGAAATCTAAGAGAACAAAAATGGGAATTTGAGGGGTCATTTGGACTCCGATTTTGATGTTCTTTATATGTATAGACTCATGGCGAGATAAGTAAGCCGGTGATGTGAATTTTATAATTTTTCGAGAAGTGGGCCCGGTGCTCGGGTTTTGCCAACTTTGTAATTTTAGATGTTTTTCGAGTCTTTTCGATTGGGTTATATTCCCTTAGCATATTGTGACGTATTCGTTGTGGTTTTGGTCAGATTCGACGCACGAGGAGGTGAATTCGAAAGGCAAGGGCATAGCAAGCTAGGACTTTGGCCAGCTTGAGGTTAGTAATAAATGTAAATGCTGCGTTGAGGGTTTGAAACCCCGAATTTGGACATCGTAGTGCTATGTGAGGTGACTTGCACGTCGGATAACGGGCGTGGGGTAGAGCACTGTCGGGTATTGTGACTTGGTCCGTCCCGCTTAATAAAATTACTACCTCATTGATTGTAGTTTTGTGATATCCTTATAAAAATGGATTAAATTGTTATATTTGGGCTTTGTGCCAACTACTTGAATCCTTCAGGGATTGTTTTAAATGGTTTCTTACCATAATCACAAAATATTAAACTCAGTCCTGGCATTTAATATTTTGTTTGGAAACTCAGCCACCTTGCTTAAACTTGAAACTTAATTATTATTTTTAAATGAAGTTTGGGCTGAATATTTTTATACTATCATGTGAATTTGGACTGAGTATGGGATCGGGCTGCACACCGCAGTGGTATAATAATGATCTTGATATGAGCCCAAGGGCCTTTTTGATGCCACGAGATGGCTTATTATTGTGCTTGGGCCGTAAGGGGCCCCTCCCGGAGTCTGCACACCCCCAGTGAGCGCCGTCGACGTTAAATATATGGAGCGGGCTGTACGGCCGCAGCAGGGTACTGGAGAGTACCGGTTTATGTGTTGCATTGCATGTTTTAATTGTCATTTATTATTCATCTGTTGTGGTATTATGATAATTGTCTTTACTGTTTTGCTGTATTTATAGCTTTACCTTGTGTTATTTAGGATTCTTATCCTCAGACATTATTTATATTTATTACTTTCTGGGTTGGAAGTACTCACAATACTCCCTGCACCTTGTGTGCAGATCCAGGTACAACACAGGGTGAGTGAGGATTTGTTTAGCTGAGCAGCAGTATTCGGGAGTATCGAGGTAGCTGCATGGCGTTCGCATCCTTGATCTCTCCCATCTATCCTTATCCTTTCATTCGTATTTCTTTCCTAGACAGACTTGTGATTAGGTGAATATTTTGTATTAGAGGCTCATGTTCGTGACACCAGATCTGTGGGTTATTTAGTATTTTATTTTGGGGTTTTCGGATGTTAGAAATTATTTCAGAGATTCCGCATTTAAATTGTTATTTTTACTTGTGAATATTTATTTATCCATCTAGGTTATTTGGTTAAGGTTGTGTAAATGGTCGGGCTTGCCTAGCAGTATGTTGGGTGCCATCACGATCGGGGTTTGGGTCGTGACTCTAGTACCACGATAGGCGCCATCACGATAGGGTTAGTTTTGGGTCGTGACAATCTTCATCTCCAGTACTACTATAGCATTCATCGTCGGCATGGTTTGAAGATTAGCATCTGGTGAAGGCTCACGAGACAGGGGAATCGAGAAAGCACCACTAGCAAGAAGATTGGCTAGCTGACCTTGAAGGATATTAAATTGTTGGTCCCTCTTTTCTAGCTGAATTTGAAGGGTATCTAATTGTTTATCTCTCTTTTGTTCTCTAGTCTTTGTATCTTCAAGCTCTGCTATCAGCTTTGCGATCTTTTTCTCCATAGAAGAGAGGTCGACCTATCAATTTCCTCGCTCTGGGTGGAAGTCCCTATACCTTGCAATCCAGCCCTGTAGCGTCGAAAGGATCTCTCTGGAAGGCCGTATGCTATCCCCTTTTTAGAACCACCGACAACATCCAACCATATCCTCTGCGATTCTTCGTCTGAAATGGGTGGTCGCTCGCCTTGCTCATTCGGTGGGAAGCTCTAAGTGTACTCTTCCACATTAGTCTTGTAGCGACCCTCTATTTAGAAGATAGAGAATTATTAACTATATAATATTATAAACATTACTTTCAAGTTATAGTAGTTATGAAACTTACATATGCAGTCTCCGCCCAGTCCTCGACCCATCTAGATGGATCTGTCGGTGCCTTCTTCTTCCGGATGTGAGTCTCCATGAAGAACTCATCATGAGTCATCTTCCTCCCATATTTTTTTCCTACAAATATAATAAAACGTGTTAACTAAATTAAACTATATAAATATAGTTCGATAAAAATTGATGTAAATATTTTAAGGAATTACCAGTAGTCTCCTCGTAGTGCTCATGCTCCTTGCACCCATACAGTGCAAGGAGCCACCCTTCTCAGATGCTCGGGCCTTCTTTCCCTGTTCACTCCTCTACTCGAATTTCTCGGTGGTCCACTACCTCAGCAGATCCTCCCATATATCTGGCAGAACCCATGAAGGCTTCTTGCTCTTCTTTCGAGCAGAGGAGAAGGAATCAGATAGTCTTTTACGACATTTGAACACAAAATTTGCAAGAATTTCACAGTTATACCGGTCCTCCCAGGCACACTTAGTTTGCAAATGAAGTGTGTAACGTTAGATGAAAATATTGTTAATATAATGCTTAAATAGATGAGAATTGTATTAAAACCTTAAATTGGTTGAAAATTTGATGCTGGAGCTCCGGTGGAAAGTCACTCCAAGTCGCATAGGGTGCATTATACAACCGGCCAAGAGCTTCGGTGATTATCTTTGTAGTCCGATGATCAGGTATGAACCTGCAACATAACAATTACATTAAATAAACAAGAGTAGCTATTATAATTCAGCAAAAATAAAGAATAATAAATAAATCTTAGTCATTGCCCTCAGGCCTGATGATTATCCTATGGTAACGATCATACCGCACTTCCTCTAGATCATTATCCTCCGATGAATGTGAAGCGTGAGTAGAAGGGGGGGCATCTGGCTCAGCGCTACTATCCCGAAGGCGAAGTCTAGAAATGCTAGGAGACGAACTTTATGGAGAGGGAGACGGGGTCACTGATGAAGATGGCTGCGATCCACTACCTTGCTGCGATCTAGACACATGATGCGATCCAGACCACTGCTGCGATCCGGCTGGCTGAAATCTAGATGGATGCGATCCAACTGGTGATAATGCAAATGGATCAGATGACGGGCGTATCACCACATTGCCATGTGACTTCTGACTCGACGGACCCATATAACTATATGCAGGATCATGTAGAGGAAGAGGGTATAGCCTGTTAGATCATATTTTAATGATGCAATTAATATGCATGTGCAGAAGTTCAAAGAAGTAAAAAGGAACTATTGGAACGGCTATGTCGAACAAGGAAGGAAATTATTCAGAAGGGAAGCTGCCTGAAATACTTACGATGTACAAGGAAAGAAACAGTACTACATCAACAAATCAAGATTAGCTCCATGATTCTGGGAAATCAAATCTGCCATAATGGAATAAAGATTCAACGCAATCTGTGATTTACGAGTCAGATCAAATCACTGAAGAACAATTAAAGCTAGAAGATCTGGACAGCGGTCAAGATTGGAAGGTCCAACAATCAAGGAAGAATCCTGTCAAACCCGTTATCTGCCGAAGGAAAAGATCTGAAGAGAAGCAACGGATAGTTCTTTATTCTTGGAAAGAATCAACTCTTTCCAAGGATCAAAACCCTTGGGTTGACAAGCCTTCACCATTTATCCTTGTATAAATTCGCAGTGTAACTCCATCCTTTGTATTCTTTGATCGAACCAAAATAACTCTCTTCATTCTACTGCAAACAAGCATAGTAGCCTATATAGATCTGTTGTGTAACAATTCAGGGATAGAAAGAGGGCAAACAACTGGTGAGGCATTGTATCAAACGAGTGCTAGAGAAACTGAGCGACATACATCAAATCTGTACTCGAAAGAAAACTTATTCACTTGAAGAGAAATCCCTTGCAACCCAAGGGGACTGGATTAGGATTCACATTGAATCCGAACCAGCATAAAAATTCCTGGTGTCTTTAATTTTTGCATTTACTTTCTGCTTATTACCTCGAATTACTATATATGCAAGATTGCCATATTTAGTCGACTACTTAAGTTTTAGGTCAACTTATTAACGATTAACTTTAATTATCTACAATTCACCCCCCTCTTGTACTTTCAATTGGTATCAGAGCTAGGCTCACACTTTTGTTTTCTGCTTAACAGCTTGTGAGAAAAAGATCATGGCAAATCAGGTTATCATAGGAGCTTTCTTTCAGGAAGGAACTTCACAAGTAAGGCCACCTTACTTCAATGGACAACATTTCTCCCACTGGAAATTCGAATGGAAATCTTCACCAAGGCATACGACGTCAAGGTGTGGATACTTATCAAGAAAGGAAACTACCCACTGCCTGCCAGCACTCCACCACTCGCTGACCCTGATGACATAGACTCATACACAAAAGAACAACTGGAAGCTGTCCAAATAAATCACAAGGCAAGAAATCTGCTTCAAAACGCGATAAGTGGTGAAGAATATGAGAAAATATCTAGCTGTGATACAGCCAAAGAGATGTGGGACAAACTTGAGGTTACCTATGAAGGTACCAGCAAAGTAAAGGAAACTCACATCAATATGCTAGTTCACGACTATGAACTATTCTCAATGAAGGAAGGAGAATCCATCGAAGAAATGTTTGCTAGGTTCAGTAAGATAATCAGCGACTTGAAAGCTTTTAGGAAAAACCCTTACACCAGTGGCGATCAGGTTAGGAAAATTCTCAGAAGTCTACCAACCACTTGGCAGACCAAAGTGGTCACCCTGGAATCTCAAGATCTTAACAAGTTATCATATGATGAACTTCGAGGAGAGCTCATTGCTTTTGAAAGAACACACCTGAAAANCAATGTGCAATGTTCTTAATTGCACTTCCAATCATTCTTGTTTGTTCACTATTCTATTTTTATACTAATGATGCAAGTAATTAGACTAAGTATGATATTTTTGTAAGGTTTTCTTAATTGATGGAGAGGCACTAGGGAAGTGACTTACTCCTAGGTGAGTACCTAACGAGATCTAAAACTTAGGGCAAAATTGTTATAGCTGGGATCGTGATATAGCCAATGCACGAAACTACTCACTCTATATCTCTTGGTAGTTCGAGTGACTTTTCCCTAATTGGCTTTCTCAAGTCCAATTGGGTGTTCAAATTTGTGCAAGCAAAGTTGGCTCAAGTCGGGTATTACTATCTCTAGGTTTAACCCTTTAATTGGGACTATCAATCTCTTGAATAAGATAGAATGCACCCCAATGCCTTGTTGGCCTGAATTTCCTAAACTTGGGCTCTCTTTCTCAAGAAGAGCCTAAGTAAAAAAAGGCACAAATTAGTGTTTGCAACAACCAATTCAACATTAAAAGCACAAAACAGGCCAAATATCATTCACCCATAAACATTAAAGCCCTAAAATAGAAGATCCATTAAATACCCACACTAGGGTTGAGCCACAACACTAGCTAATGGGTCTAGCTACTCATAATAACTGAAAAAACCAAAGATTTAGATGAATAATAATCCATACAAAGTAATTACAAGATGAAGATCTAAGATTAATTGCTAAACTAGCTATAAAATTACTCAAAAAGGCAAAAGTAGGCAGTTCACGTGCTCAACTAAACAAAAGATGACCCAAAAATCTGAAAAAGAAGTATTTATACATAGCTAAATTTTCCGGACCAAAATGCCCTTACGGAGGTACCGCTGTCGCGGTGAGGCTACCGCGGCCGCATAAAATCAAGCGCGGACTGCGGTCTTCTAGTTTTAGCTTCAATTTTGGCTCTCTGAATCTCTTCTCCGCCGAGGGAGGTAAATGCACCGTGGCCGCACTGGATCCATCGCTGCCATGGAAAATCACCGCGGTCAGCGGTGACTTGTAAAGCCCAAATTTGCATCTCTCTGAATCTTGTTACCGCGGACCGCGGTAAATGCTCCGCTGTCGCGGTAGAGGCACTGTTGCCGCATAAAAGCACCGCGGTCAGCGGTGACTTGCAATTCCAAAAGTGCATCTCTCTGAACCTTGCCACCGAGGATCGCGAGATCAAGATCGCCCCAGCTGTAGACCCTCCGCGTCCGCGGTTGATTTTTCGCTGTAGCGCTCAGTTGACTCAGCTTTGCACTTATGCAGGTTTCACTCCTTTTTGAGCTGATTTTTGACTTCCTTGTCTCTTTTTGACCAAACACTGCAAACAAGCATAACATGTTAGCTTTCGGGATTACTTATATACACTTTTAATCCAAAACTTAAGCAAAAAGGAGTGTAAAATAGACTAGAATCCCTAGTTATCAACTCCCCCAAACGTAAGCTTTTGCTTGTCCTCAAGCAGACAAAGTAATTCCCACCTCCTTAAGATAAGAGAAAAGAAAATTCAGCTGTCCTAAAGTGACCTCATCTAGCATCAATTGGGACTAACAATTGCCCTTAACTCAAATGCATCATTAACAACACTCAACCTCTTTTAAGCATCATGGATTTAGTGCGACACAAAAGCAAGAAAAGTTGACTCAACTCATCAAGGAAACTCTTTCTACTACTTTGGTCATTGTGGAACCCAAACTCATACTCCTCAACTCTCCATAAGCAAAACCTCACTTTTAGATTGTAGCACTCAGAACAAGGATTGTGCAAAACACACTCATCTCTCTCAAAGGAAGGTCACAAGTCCGGCTCTAAGTACAATAAGTTTGCCCCTCAGTGAGTCACCACTAATGTAAGCTCACTCAACTCAAGATCATGTAAGACTTTTGTGAGGATGTAATGAAGGCTTTTGGTTCAGGGGGGATATACATATATATATATATATATATATATATATATATATATATATATATATATATATATATATATATATATATATATATATGTATGTATAGGTCAAGAAGGTTTGATCTTCCCTTAAGCACTTCATTTGCTTCATTTTGGACACATTTTCTTGACTCTTTGAGTCATTTACTACTTCTTTAGGGGCTAGAGAGACATACTGTCACTCTTTCTTGTTCATTTCAATTCTTTTTCTCCTTTCTAGTCTTTCCAAGCTTTTCATTTTTGCTTTTATTGACTCCCTTCATTTATTTCTTCATTGTTCACTTTCTTTTTTGACTTTATGGCTTTTCTTTCTTTTTTCTTTTTTGCCTTTCTTTTTCTTCATTTTGTACCTTTTATATCTTTTGCATTCCTCGTCTCTCCCTTTATGTTTTTGCCTTGTGCTAAGGAAAGATCGGGTGCCAAGAGAGGATCATTTTAGAATGGATAAAGGTTTGTATCATGGTTTTTGAAAGAATAAGGTCTATGGCTCAAAGGGGTTGACTATGGATATCATCATTAGTGGGCTATGGATGTTTTCAAGTCTCAATTAGGATGAAGGAGAGCCTATAATCACTTCTCAAGTCGAGCTACACTTAGGATTTCGCCTCAACAAACATTCAGTGCAAGTTCTAGACTCATTGGCACGGGACTTGGACTTGAAAATCAATACCTCACCACACAATCTATAAGATTGCTAAAGAGATAGAATCGGGGGCCCACAACAACCTTAGCTAAGATTTGAGCAACACAAATGGTTTCGAAAAACCACTTGATGATTGATTAGTCAACACAAGAGTCTCAAGGTCACAACTATCACCATCCTATACACACCAATTTGTTTCTAACCATAAGGTCAAAGGCAAATGTGTTAGGCCCAAGTGAAGCTTTGCCTGAGGTACAATTACTTACTAGCTACTATTTGCACCAAAAATGAAAAGAAACAGACTCAAACCCTTAAGAAGGTTGTCATGCCATCCATCATCGGGAAGAGCCACCCGATTCACACAAAATCCACCTTTGGAAAGAACCGTGGCATTAAGAAAACCAAAGGCTTATTGAACACAAAAAATCGTAAAACAAGAAGCTACAAACCGAAAAAGAAGCTATTAAATGAAATAAGAAGCTATGCTATTAAGGAAAATTGCAAAAAAAATATATGAAGTAAAATGCGTAAAGTAAATTAAATATGTACAATAGGGGATTTAGCCGAATATACATAAGAGGGATGAATATATACATGAGAAAGTAACTTTATATACATACCAAATTGGAAAATAGCGAAAAGTGAAACAAAGTTATGTACATACCAAAAGTGCAAAATAAGCATACAAAAAGAAAATAGTATCATAATTACAAACCAACTACCAAATCATCAAAGTAGGGCCACCCCCTCAAATGAAAGCTAGCATTGTCCTCAGTGCTAACTAACCAAAAATAAGCTCAAAAAGAAAGGTAGAGAGTAAAGAAAACTCCCTATTCCGTCTGCATGGGGTCCTGTGGCTGGGTGCCTGGATCATCTGGCAAGGGGTCCTGTGGCTGGCTAGAGGCACCTCCCTCCGGGTCCTCCAGCTGGATCTCTACATCATCTACTCGAGGCATCAGTATCCTCCTCTTGGGCTCTCCCTGAGTCTCCTGCTCCTAAACCTGCTCAGTATGAGCTGCTGGGGTCTAGTCCTGTAATAGTAACTCCAATGGTAGGTCTCCAGCTGATTTCATCTTCTCTACCTCTCCCCTCAACCGCTTCACTGACTCCTTCGAGGCCCTAGTCTTTCTCAGCTTCTTTGTTTGTTCGCTCAGCTTCATAAGTGACTTTCCTTGAACTACAAGAGCATCCATAATCAGCTTTTGGTTGTCTAGGAGCTTCTTCTGGTTGTCCAAAAGCTCCTTAAGGGACTCCTCTACCGAAGGTGGCACCTGGGGCTGTGCGGGGACTGACTGGGCTGCCACAGAACTAGATGGCACAGACAGCTTAGAAGTTGCTGCCTGCATCCGGTTGTTGATATTGGAGAGTGTTTGGCTCAACCTGTGAGCCGTCAATGGATATGCTGAGGAGGATGGAACTACTGAAAGCATGGAGGTAGATGGTCCGGAGGCAAGATCTCGTATGGCAGCGGGAGGCTGTGAAGTAGTGACTACCACTACTGGCTCTTCAGACTGGCCAGTAGAAGTAGTAGCTTTGCCCTTGGATTCCTTGGATTTGGGGTTGTCTGGACTCTTCAAGCTATACCATGAAAAGGGCATTTTGGGTTTTACCTTGACATCAAAGTTTCTTTTCTCCACCTCCTGATCTTTCAAGTACATGGTAAGGAAGTCCGGGAATGGGTATGATCTATCACCCTCATTGACTACTCTGGTGATCACCCTAGACATGATATTCCCGACATTGATCGGGAACCCCACCATAATAGCTGCCATTATAATCGCCTGGGAGACCGGCGAGGTGTTTTCATGAGTAGTGGGGTCTAGCCTGGTGCATACGAAAGTCTCCCAACCCTTCGCCTCAAAGTGTAGGGTATTCTTCAAGATAGGAACCCCTACTGTCAACCATGCTGGAGTGGTATCCGGGAGGGCCAGGTATGATGCCAACCATGGCGAGATGCCTCATCCATTGCCACCTTCTCTAAGTACAATGTCTCATCTTTATCATTGAAGCCCAGGTAGTCATTGATTGTCTTTCCATCAAACTTAACTTTCAAGTTCCGCACCTCGGTCACTTTTGTGTCCTTCTTAATGTGGGAGGCATTGGCATAGAATTCCTTGACCAGGTGGTCATTAGCATCCCACACCTTACCAGTGAAGTAATCCCATCCTACTCGTTCATTGAAATGCTGCTTCACGTTGGGGTTGTGAGGCAGGAGATCCCGCTCTATGAATTGGCGCTCATGAATAAGTGACCTTAGAGGCCACCACTCCCTAAACTTGTGATATGCCAGCTCATTGACGAACCTCCTTCACCACACTTCAGGGTTTCTTGTTCTTTCCACTCCCCCGAGTTGGGTCACACCCCCTCCCTCCTCATCCAGTACCTCATCATCTACGGGATCCTGTCTGGGTGACGAAGCTGTAGGTGAGGTTGAAGCTGAAGATTCACTACCCGCTGCTGAGCTATCAGACGACTCAGCAGAAGAGGTAGCAGGAGAAGTAGGAGAGGCTGGGGGTGTAGGCTCATCTCTCGAACGGAATCTTCCCGTGAAGTCAGCAACATGAGTAGGCACTGAATCAAACTCCGAGACCTCCCGGGAGGGCACATACTCACTTCCTGTGGATTGGGAAGTAGCTCTATCTGTAGCTTTGATATTCTTCCTCATTTCCCCAATTGACTTTCGAACTACTGGGGTCAGTTTAATCTGTCCTCATCCTCTACCTCGGGAGGATTCTGCTTTCCCTTTTTGTTTCTCACCACCGCCTCTAGATTTAACCATTGTCTGAAAACATAATCCATTGAAAATTGTTAGTACAAATACTAAAAGAAGCAGTGCAGAAAAGCAGTATAGCAGTTGACAATACTGGAATCAAAACAGCAGACCGCGGACCGCGAAAAATGGAGCGCGGTCGCGAAGGCTGCTCCGCGGATCGCGAAAATGCATCGCGACCGTGGAGGTGTGGGGATCAGACTATCCACCCTCTGATTCTAATGCACCGCGGACCGCAAAAAAAGGAGCGCAGACGCGGTGGCTGCACTGCTGTCCGCGGAAAATCAACTGTGGCCGCAGACCCTCTTTTAAGTCTCTCTGAACTTGAGCACCGCGGACCGTGGAAAATTCATCGCGGCCGCGGAAGTCAACATTAAGACCAGCAAACATAGGGTTTCAGTTTTTCATGCATTTACACGTTTTTAAGCCCCACTAGGTGTTCATTAACCAATTCTAACAATCTAAGACTAATTTTGATTAACACTAAGGAACCCTAAGTCAAAATTACAAGAAAAAGGAAAAAGAAGAAGTAAAAGCTATCAATTAAAAGAAAATAATTACAAAAGTAAAGACTAAGGAATGGGTGGAATTACCATATGTGAGATGAGTGGTGAAAAATGAAGTCTAATTCTTATGTTTATGCAAGCTAGGGCGTGGATGAACAATGATTTTTGTTTGAGAGTGAAATGAGCGAAAAGTGAAAAATGTTCCCCGAAGTTCTATTATAGACAAAACCTAGGGGACCCACACAATCTTACCTACCGCGGCCACGGTAAATCACCGTGGTCCGCGCTGATGTAGAATTGAAGGGCTGTGAATCTAAGGCCACCGCTGAGAGAGAAAAATGCTCCGCGACAGCGGTAAGCCACCGCGACCGCGAAAAGTACACAACGGCAGCGGTTGAAACTTCAGATAACCCCCAATTTGGACTTTCTAGCACCGTTGACCGTGATCAAATCTCGCCTCAGCAGTAAGGCCACCACGGACTGCAAAAAAATGGAGCGCGACTACGGTTCCAACTTCAGAGAGTGAAATATTTCCAGCTTGACCTGCACTGCATCAAACATCCCTACACACATCTCACAACCAGTTAGCTCACCATCAAATCCTAACTACAAAGAAAATCAAAAAGAAGAAAAACACATGGGTTGCCTCCCAAGAAGCGCCTGATTTAACGTCGCGGCATGACGCAGGCTACCATCAATCACTTGAGATGGATCATTGCCACCACGTGGCTGTCATCAAACTTGCCAAGATAGTGCTTGACTCTGTGCCCATTAACTCTGAAGATTTCACCATTTTTGTTTTTCAAATCAAGGGCACCAAACGGGGTCACAAGCACCACTTCAAAAGGTCCACTCCATTTTGACTTGAGCTTTCCCAGAAATAGTCGTAACCGGGAGTTAAACAAGAGAACCAAATCATCCACTTTGAACTCCTTGCTACGAGCATACTTGTCATGTAAGTACTTCATCTTGTCCTTATACAAGGACGCACTGAAGTAAGCATGAAACCGGAACTCATCAAGCTCATTGAGTTGCTCCACACGGAGATTTTCTGCAACATCCCATTCAAGATTTAGCTTCCTCAAAGCCCACATTGCCTTGTGCTCTAACTCAACCTGGAGATGGCAAGCTTCCCCGAACACCAACCGGTACGGAGACATACCAATCGGAGTTTTGTAAGCAGTCCTGTAAGCCCATAAAGCATCATCCAGTTTCTTTGACCAGTCGGTCCTATTTGCATTCACCGTCTTTGACAATATGCTCTTGATCTCCCTGTTGGAGACTTCAACTTGCCCACTAGTGGAAACCTTGTGATTGACACCATACTTTGCAAGCAAAGTGTCAAATTCCTTATTGCAGAAATAAGAACCCCCATCACTGATGATAGCTCTAGGAGTGCCAAACCGAGTAAAGATACTCTTCTTGAGAAAAGCCACCACACTCCGGGCCTCGTTGTTGGGTAAAGCCACGGCCTCGACCTACTTTGAAACATAATCAAGGGCCACCAGAATGTACATGTTGCCACAAGAACTCACAAAGGGTCCCATGAAAACAATGCCCCAAACATCAAATATGTCAACCTCAAGAATAGTGTTGAGAGGCATCGCATCCTTCTTTGAAATTCCACCTGCTCTCTGACACTCATCACATCTCTTCACAAGCTCACTCGCATCCTGTACAGAGTAGGATAATAAAAACCACAACTAAGCACCTTTGAAGTTGTCCTCGCCCCACCATGATGACCACCGTAGGGAGAGGAATGACAAGCCTCCAGAATACTCATTTGCTCCTCTTCCGGAACACATCTCCGGATCACCCCATCATTACAGATTTTGAACAAGTAAGGCTTATCCCAATAGTAGTCCAAACTGTCCCATTTAAGCTTCTTCCTTTGGTTAGAAGAGAGCTCACACGGGACAATACCGGTCACAAGAAAGTTGGCAACATCCGCAAACCAAGGCATGCCATTCACAGATACCGAGAGGAGTTGCTCATCAGGGAATGAATCATTAATTTCAAGGCCATCGAGGGGCCTCCCTTCCTCCTCCAAGCGGGACAAGTGGTCCACCACATGGTTTTCACGCCCTTTCCGATCAACAATCTCAAGGTCGAACTCTTGAAGCAATAAAACTCATCTCATCAATCGAGCTTTGGAATCTTTCTTTGTCATCAAGTAGCGAAGTGCTGCATGGTCTGTATGAACTATCACCTTGGCCCCCATGAGATAGGGCCTAAATTTCTCCATTGCAAACACAATTGCCAACAACTCTTTTTCCATCACCGTGTAATTCAGTTGAGCATCATTCATCGTTTTGGTTACATAATACACCAGGTGAAAATTCTTGTTTATCCTTTGACCTAACACCGCTCCCACCGCAACATCACTTGCGTCACACATGAGCTCAAAAGGTAAGCTCCAATTGGGTGCAGTTATGATAAGAGTGGTTGTCAATTTGTACTTAAGAAGTTCGAAAGCTTTCATGCATTCCTCATTGAACACGAACTTTGCATCCTTTTCCAATAGTTTGCACAAAGGGTTCACTACCTTAGAAAAGTATTTGATGAATCTTCGGTAGAAACCCGCATGCCCAAGAAAACTCCTGACCCCCTTGACTGAAGTAGGAGGAGGAAGACTAGAAATCACTTCGATCTTAGCCTTCTCCACCTCTATTCCTTTCTTTGAGATCTTATGGCCGAGGACAATGCCCTCCTCGACCATGAAATGGCACTTTTCCCAGTTGAGAACAAGATTTGTCTCTTCACACCGAGCCAACACTTTGTCAAGATTCTTCAAACACTCATCAAATGATTCACCCACAACACTGAAATCATCCATGAACACTTCGAAGAAATCCTCTACCATGTCGGTAAATATAGCCATCATGCAACGCTGGAAGGTGGCCGGTGCATTAGACAAACCGAAAGGCATCCTGGAAAATGCAAAGGTCCCGTACGGGCATGTGAATGTGGTTTTCTCCTGATCTTCCGGAGCAATCAATATCTGGTTGTAACCTGAGTACCCATCCAGAAAATATTAGAAGGCACGCCCAGCAAGTCTATCTAGCATTTGGTCAAGAAAGGGCAATGGAAAATGATCCTCTTGGGTCACTTTATTCAGCTTGCGGTAGTCCATGCACACCCGCCATCCGGTGACAGTCCTGGTTGTAATCAATTCGTTCTACTCAATTGTAACCACAGCCATACCACCCTTCTTCGGCACACATTGCACCGGTAAAGTCCAAGAACTATCCGAGATGGGGTACACAACCCCTGCATCAAGCCACTTGATCACCTCCTTTTTGAAAACCTCTTGCATTGCCTCATTCAACCTCCTTTGATGTTCCATAGAGGTCTTGGCATATCATCTTCAAGTATAATCTTGTGCTTGCAAAAGGCGGGGCTTATTCCTCGAATATCAGCTAGAGTCCATCCAATTGCCTTCTTCCGTCCTTGGAGCACCGCCAATGTGGCATCTACCTGCATGTTAGTAAGACAAGAAGAAAGAATAACAGGAAAAGTTGAACTAGGGCCCAAGAATTCATACCTGAGGTGTGAAGGCAAAGGCTTCAACTCCAGAATGGGAGGTTCTTTAATTTAGGGCTTTGTTGGGGGAGTTTTTCTATTCTCAAGATCCAAATAGAGCTTACGGAGCTCATAAGAATAAGAGCCCATACCATGCAAAGCATTGACACACTCCACCCTTCTTCATCCTCATTCACATCAAGGTTCAACAATACCGCTTCTAGAGGATCCTCCACATTGATCATGGCACTAGTATCATCAACTATCACCTCCGTGACAAGGTCCACAAAAGAGCACACTTTAGTACTATTCGGCAGCCTCATTGATTTGCACACATGAAAGACCACTTTCTCATCACCCACCCTCAAGGTGAGTTCCCCTGCTTCCACATCGACCAATGCCTTCCCAGTTGCAAGGAAAGGTCTTCCCAAAATTATATGCACCTCATAGTCGACTTCGCAGTCTAGAATCACAAAATCAGCAGGCAAGATAAATTTGTCCACCCGGACAAGAACGTCATCAATAATACCAAGCGGCCTCTTCATAGTTCTATCTGCCATTTGCAGTCTCATTGAAGTAGCCTTCGGTTGACCAATACCCAAATTTTTTAACATGGAGTAAGGCATCAAATTGATGCTTGCTCCCAAATCACACAATGCCTTTGCAAAGTTCGCACTCCCAATGGTACATGGAATGGTGAAAGCGTCGGGATCTTTAAGCTTTGGAGCCATCGAGTGCACAATTGCACTTACTTGGTGAGTCATTTTGATGGTCTCACAATCCATAGATCTCTTTTTGGTCACCAAGTCTTTCATGAACTTGGCGTAACTCGGCATTTGCTCAAGAGCTTCCACCAAAGGAACATTGATTGACAAGCTTTTCATCATCTCAATAAACTTCTTAAACTGGTTTTCATTCTTTTGCTTCGCAAGTCTTTGAGGGTAAGGTGGAGGAGGCCTAGGCAAAGGAGACTTAGCCTTGGGCACAACCGTTTCCGGCATGTCTATTACGTGTTCCCTAGACGTGTTCACGTCATTTTGAGTCTCCACCTCATTATCATGAATATCAATTCTCACTTCCGCATTAAAGTTCTTTTCACTCACTTGCTCATCAACTATAGGGATAACATCATCTTGCACCTCAACTGCATCACTCACAATTTCCTTTTTCTTGGAGACATTTACATCACCACCTCGATCGCTTCTTGTAATCACCGCCATTGCATGCCCAATGTTGTTCCCACCCTTCGGGTTTACTATCGTATCACTAGGTAGAGCCCTCTTAGGGCGAGTATTCAAAAATTGCGAAATCTGGCCAAGTTGAACCTCCAAGTTTTGGATTGAAGTATTGTGGGATGCCAACTAAGCATCAGAGTCGGTGTTCTTTTTTATCATTTGTTCAAAAATCATCTCAATCCTTCCCATCTCATTGTTCGATGAGCTAGGACCTTGGGATGGAAATGGAGGTGGGTTGTTTGGTTGTTGATACATCGGAGGCCTTTGAAAGACTTGCCCCCGATTTCCTTGATTGCCATTATTCCAACCACCCTGATTGTTGTTTCCTCCCCAATTGTTGTTGTTGCCATTCCAGTTGCCCTGGTTGTTCTGGTTACCCCAATTCTGATTGTTGTTGCCCCAGTTGCTATTTCCTTGTTGGTTTTGATTCCCCCAATTGCCTTGGGATCTCCATTGTTGTTGTTGGTTAGGACCATTGCCCCTTTGTCCTTGATAATTGTTCACGTACTGCACTTATTCACATTGCTCATCATACCCATCATCTTGGTTGAAACCACTATTACCTTGTTCATATTGATCCGGGCTACCTTGACCTTGTTGACCACTTTGTCGCCTCTTGTTGACCAACATGTTGACACCTTCCATAGCATTTACTTGTCGTGGTGCTTGAACTAGCTGCAATTTAGCTTTTGCCAGCTGATTCATTGTTTTAGTTAACTCTGTTATTGCCTGACCATGGTCGTGGAGCTCTTTGTGCAGGTGAATGACTGTGGGATCACCTTGTGGCACATTAGCTACACTCTGCCAAGCTGAGGAAGTGTTTGCCATCTCATCCAAAATCTCACACGCCTCATCATAAGGTGTGTTCATAAAATTTCCCCCTGCTAGCTGGTTCACCACACACTGATTGGTCATGTTAATGCCGCGGTAGAAAGTCTGTTGGATCATTGCTTTGGTCATGTCATTGTTCGGACATTCTTTCACCATTGTCCGATACCTTTCCCAGATTTCATGAAATGGTTCATTAGGTTCCTGTTTGAAGGCCAAAATCTCATCTCTCAAGGTCTCCATATGTCTCGGTGAGAAAAACTTTGCTATAAACTTGTCCGCCAACTCATCCAAGTATGGATGGAATGGTTGAGAAGTCTTTCGAGCCAGTCCAAAGCTTTCCCCCAAAGCGAGAAAGGGAACAATCTCAATCTTAGAGCATCCTCTGACACATTCGTCTGCTTGCTTCCCAACAGGTATCCACGAAGCCTTTAAGATGTTTATATGCATTCTGATGGGAAGCGCCTGTGAAGTACCCTCGCTGCTCCAATAAAGTCAACATCATATTTGTTATTTGAAATTGCCTGCCCGGATCCGGGGTGGGACAATTGCACTTGCGTAGCCCTCATTTGGAAGCACCCGAGGAGCGACTCTTGGAGGAGGCGGGAGAGGGTTTGGAATGTTTTCATTGGCCTGGCGGCCTCTTCTTTGACCTTGAGGTACTAGATGCACCTCATCTTCTCCATTATCATCAACCTCCTCCCCCGGTGGAACATTTCCAAGAGAATCATTGTTTGCCATTTTGTACCAAAATTGATGATTCACACACGTTAGTAAAATAGAAGGAAAGAAAAACAAGACACAAAACTAATTAGATAGATATCCAAAACCGTTTATCTCCCCGGCAACGGTGCCAAAAAGTTGATCGAAGCCAACCCTACACCACTACAGAGTGGCAAGAGCGGTCGATGTAGCTTTTACCCGGTAAGTAGGGATCGAATCCACAGAGAGCTAAGAAAGGTTTGGAATTGGATTCCTATCTAATCTAGCAATGTACAATGTTCTTAATTGAACTTCCAATCATTCTTGTTTGTTCACTATTCTATTTTTATACTAATGATGCAAGTAATTAGACTAAGTATGATATTTTTATAAGGTTTTCTTAATTGATGGAAAGGCACTAGGGAAGTGACTTACTTCTAGGTGAGTATCTAACGGGATCTAAAACTTATGGAAAAATTATTATAGTTGGGATCGTGATATAGCCAATGCACAAAACTACTCACTCTATACCTCTGAGTAGTTCGAGTGACTTTACCCTAATTGGCTTTCTCAAGTCCAATTGGGTGTTCAAATTTGTGCAAGCAAAGTTGGCTCAAATCTGGTATTACTATCTCTAGGTTTAACCCTTTAATTGGGGCTATCAATCTCTTGAATGAGATAGAATGCACCCCAATTCCTTGTTGGCCTGAATTTCCTAAACTTGGGCTCTCTTTCTCAAGTAGAGCCTAAGTAAAAAAGGCACAAATTAGTGTTTGCAACTACCAATTCAACATTAAAAGTACAAAACAGGCCAAATATCATTCACCCGTAAATATTAAAGCCCTAAAATAGAAGATCCATTAAATACCCACACTAGGGTTAAGCCACAACACTAGCTAATGGGTCTAGCTACTCATAATAACTGAAGAAACCAAAGATTTAGATGAATAATAATCCATACAAAGTAATTACAAGATGAAGATCTAAGATTAATTGCTAAACTAGCTATAAAATTACTCAAAAAGGCAAAAGTAGGCAGTTCACGTGCTCAGCTAAACAACAGATGAACCAAAAATTTGAAAAAGAAGTATTTATACATACATAAATTTTCTGGACCAAAATGCCCTTACAGAGGTACCGCTGATAGCGAAAAATGGACCGCTGTCGCGGTGAGGCTACCGCGGCCGCATAAAATCAAGCGCGGACTGCGGTCTTCTAGTTTTAGCTTCAATTTTGGCTCTCTGAATCTCTCCTCCGCTGAGGGCGGTAAATGCACCGCTGCCGCGGAAAATCACCGCGGTCAGCGGTGACTTGTAAAGCCAAATTTGCATCTCTCTGAATCTTGTTACCGCGGACCGCGGTAAATGCTCCGCTGTCCCAGTAGAGGCACCGCTGCCGCATAAAAGCACCGCGGTCAGCGGTGACTTGCAATTCCAAAAGTGCATCTCTCTGTACCTTGCCACTACGGACCACGAGATCAAGACCGACCCGGCGGTGGACCCTCAGCGTCCGTGGTTGATTTTCCGCTGTAGCGCTTAGTTGACTCGGCTTTGCATTTGTGCAGGTTTCACTTCTTTTTGAGCTGGTTTTTGACTTCCTTGTCTCTTTTTGACCAAACACTGCAAACAAGCATAACATGTTAGCTTTCTGGATTACTTATATACACTTTTAATCCAAAATTTAAGCAAAAAGGAGTGTAAAATAGACTAGAATCCCTAGTTATCATATCTTTCAAAAATTGATTAACACCATTGTTTGGATTATTGACCTACATGTAGTGTGAAATAAATCACAAGTGAAAAACTATATTCACAAGTGACCAAGTATGTATATTCACATGTGAGAAAGTATGTAAGATGCACTTAAACAATCTTTAAATCATGCCTCAAATGTAGAATATATATCATCATGGCCAAATTGGCTCACGAAGTCACTGAGCGACACATTGAAAATTTTGTTAGTTGCATCAACCAGATTAAATAGGAGTCCATGTAAATTAGTCTTACGTCAACACTTACTTAAGGAAGGGTTGAACTTCCGGACAATTTAGCAACACACGATTTGAAGCTGATTTGCAATCCATACTATTTAGGCCTCTTTTTGTTCGATCTTAAGAGCCTCGGCCTGGTTGATTGAATATGGACATTTGTGGATATAATGGATCAATCTCAGACACGATATTATTCGATTGGGCCTATTTATAGCACATGGCACATGACTGTCGAAGTAATAAGAACAAAAATGGACAGTTTCCTTCGCAAGATAGGCTTCACATATGGATCCTTCGATCCTATTCCTCTTTTTAACAAATTGTTTACACTTGCCGATAGTCCTGCACATTGTTATATTAGACGATAACGTTAAAGAAAAGTACACGAATAAATCAAGGTTTAATCATTACCTCTCGAATGGATACATCCACCTGTATTGAACTAGCCCTCCAAGTTACGCCTCGTGTACAAGGTGATTGAAAGGTGTTCCATCACATCAAAGAAACCACATGAAAAAATCCTTTCCAGCTTATTACTGATTACGGGAATGTTTCGATTCATTTGAAATAGATTTTCTTCCCTTAACGTGGTAGTACATAAGTCTTTGAAGAACAAACTTATCTCTGTGATGGGTTTCCAGGTATATTCAGGCAAACCACAAAATGCAATAGGGATTAAGGCCTCCATGAAGATATGATAGTCATGACTTTTTATATGAGTCAGCTTTCCTTCAATCATATCAGTACGTTTTCTCAGGTTCGAAGCATAACCCTCAGGCATCTTTAGGTTTGCCACCCACTCACAAATTTTTCATCTTTGTTCCAGAGTGAATGTGTAGCTGGCCTTGGGCTTGAACACCTTACCATTGTTCGCAGACTGCAAATGTAATTCAGGTCGCCTGCATTATTCTTGTAAGTCCAGTCTAGCCTTCGAGTTATCTTTTGTCTTATTCTTATCATCCATCACTATGATGAACAAATTGTCAAAATAGTTCTTCTCAATATTCATGACATCCACATTATGTCGGAGAAGATTATCCTTCCAATATGGGAACTCCCAAATTATGCTCTGTTTTGTCTAGTTATGAGTAACACCATATCAAGGAAATCTAGAAGGTGGGGCCCCGATAATTTTTAGTGAAGTTTTGAACCCTCTCCCAAATTTCCTCACCGGACAAAATTGGAGGTGGCAAATCATGTTCAGTTGTATTCTTTTTGAATGCGTTCTTCATCCTTCTGAACTCATGATCAACTGGCAAGAACTGATGATGACAATCAAACCATGACTGCTTTCGGCCATGTCTTAAAGTGAACGCTTTACCATTTTCCATGCAGTAAGGACATGCTAACTTTCCAGCAGTCATCCACCCAGACAACATTCCATACGCAGAAAAATTATTAATGGTCAATTAAAATCGATAATACACTTACATACACACAATCTTGAATGTTTTGTTCTTGATCACCTTATTAGTACTTTGCTCGGATACTTCATCGTGGATCAATTGAAAATTCAATATTAAGTTGTATGTAAGTTAATAAAATTATATCCAATATTAAGTTGTATCCAATTATATTAAGTTGTTGCTAAAACTTAAATATTAATATAACACTACATCTTATGGAACTATACATTTTTGTTTTTAAATGTATTATATTAAGATTTAATCGAATATAATTGAATTTTCAATTGATTCACTGATGAAGTATCCGAGCAAAGTTCTAATAAGGTGATCGAGAATAGAACATTCAAGATTATGAGTGTGTGTGTGTGTGCATATATATATATATATGTGTGTGTGTGTGTGTGTGCGCGCGCGCGCGCGTGTGTGTAAATATAAAATTAATTAAATATTATAATTTAGGATGATATATCAATTAAATATTTGTACATATATGTATATATACATACGCATATAGGATATAGTGTCCATATAAAAGTAATTTAAAAATACACACACACACACACACATATATATATATATAATTTTTATATTAAAAACTAATTGCCCTGGGGAAAAGAATAATTTCAAATATACCGACCGATTTCGGTCGGTATATTTGAAATTTTTTAATTTAATCTTATTTTGGTAGATAATATGCAAGTATGACCAGGTCTTGGTCAAAGATTGACCATTGGTCGGAAATTTTATATTTTTATTGTGCGACCACTATTTCCGTTGTCAGAAATGTTTTGTTTGACTTTTGCGATCAATTTATTTATTTTCCGACCCATTTCAGTCGGTATTCTTTGGACGGGTTTTCCTTGTTTTCTAGTAGTGTTTCCGTTATTAGACAGCCGGACAAACCGATTTTAATGTGATTGTCGTTACCGTATTCATGAATACATGGCGCGAATACATTTGAATACAGTCGCGTACAGCTGGACTCCCCTATTTTTTAGGCGGTTTTTGCTACTGTATTCATGAATATAGTTGCGCGAATACAGCGAATACGCTATCGTAACAACTGAATAGTAGTTATAGGAAGTAATTATGTATATGCTAGCTATAAGAAGTTAATAGTTATTAAACAATAGTGGTTTCTGAAAATTAAAATTTATGCTTTTGAAGTAGTTTAGGTGTCCAATAGATTTGGGCTTGTGTTTTACGGGCATCTGGGCTTCCTTACATGTTTTGGGCTCCATGTCAACCCGCTCATCCAGATAGCACCACTGTTTTAAGATGTGTTCATCAGTTGGGGAGGAACAGAAAGTTAAATTAACTTAAATAGTCATCCACCCAAACCCGTTAGATTAAAGTAGCCGTCTATTAGTTGTGTGTGTAATTAGTGTATAATATATCTATTTCGAAAAAGAAAACATTAAATCTGTTCGGCTATTTGTGTAAAAACTACTATAAAACGAATCACATGCCTGACTGAGAAATTTTTAATTATTACTTTTTGTTTTCTTTCGTTGATATTATTATATGTTAAATTGTGAAATTTCTTGGATCAAAAGTTTTTCTGTTCCTCTGACATTTGATTCATTGAATACAATTAATAAAGAAGAACGAATCTTTTTAACTCTTTCTCTAATCCAAGGTTATGTAAATTTGAGAATAAGTCTAAACCTTTGGAATCGTAAGTTTTCATTTAGAAATATAGAATACGGAGCCCATTAATCTTTCTTTCCTTTCAACAATACTCGAGTAATCTATTAACTTAAACTTGACCGTGGACGTGTAGAAAATTCTTAAATGGAAACGACAAACTTTTTTTTTTTTTTTGGACTATTCTATATCTGAAGTCCACCTACTCCGGGCAAGTAAACAGATAATCATTCTCAGGGATGCTATTTAGAGATTAACACTTATTTTTGTCTTGAAAATTTAAATTAAAAATCTTAACTTAGGATAATACAGGACATTTTTGTCCTGACAAATTGAACTGAACTGGAATTTAGAATGCACTGACTAATTCCTAAAGAGCAGGCCTTTAGAATGACTACCTGATTTCACTTCTACACTTACTCCGCTAATCTAAGATGTGTGTTGAGCAGGACGATTATTAAGGAGAGATAACTTGCTTGCTCCAAAAAGGTTCTCGGGCCTATTGGTGACTGACAAAAACGATGAGACTTTTACCTAGTTATACTATATTAGAGACTTATTTACCAATGTTCTCTATATTTTGTAGTTTTTAATAAGTATCTAGGTTTTTCTTACAAATTGTGTAGATTGCTCCTTAAAAGGCTCCCACCCCATTATTAGTGCCTTCAATTAAGGGAATCAATTGTATCATTTCCTTTCCTTTTTTTCCCCTTTCCTCTTCTCTCTCCTTTTTTTTTACAACAAAATTCCTTAATCTACGCCCAGAATCTCCATCTTCTCTCTTCCCACCATTCCCGATAATTTTATATTATTAAATCATCAATTGCATCGTTCTTTTACTAGGAGACCGGACAACACTGAAAATGAAAAAATATTCAGGAATTGTATGATAAATGCATCATAACTGTATTTAGATTGTATCAGATATATCAATAAGTAAAACGTAATTGTATCATACTTGTATCACAATTGTATGTAACTTGTAGATGGTACATTAATATTCAAAATAATACAATACTAATAAATTAATATATAATTATCATATATTTGTGATACAAACTGTGGGATTCGTCACGATCTCACAACTGCTCATAATTCAAATACAAATTTGATACATTCCTGAAAGAATTCTTACACAATTCTGATATAATTATGATACAACTTAAAACCGACTCTAAACTTAAACTGATACAATATCGTATTATACTTGTATTAGTATTGTATCATATATTTTTTAGGTACAAATTGTGATACAATTCTAAATTATGATACAACTTTGATCTTCATCTTTTTCAAGTTTTAATTTAAAACATCCACCTAGAACCAACTCTAAGCTTAAACTATAATACAATATTATATTTTAATAGTATTAGTATCGTATCAGAATTGTCTTAGGTATTGATGTATCAAATACAACTCAGATACAATTATGATACCTTTATCATACAATCGTAATACAATTCCGAAACTTCATCTTCCTCGAGTTTCATTATGAAATTCAACCTAAAACCAACTTTAATGAAGACTGAAGCTTACTAGAGCAAATCTTTGAATTTCTTTAGTATTGTATAAATAGAAAGAGATATGCGATGATTAAAGAGAGAAATCGTATATCAACTAGAAGATGAAAGAATCTGCAATTTTGGGGGATAACAGTGGAAGAGGAGTGAGTAAGCGAGATTTTTGGGTTAGAAAGATTATGGGTATCAATGGGTTCTTACTGTGGGTAAGTACAAAGAGAGGTGATGATTTTGGGGTTCAGTGGGTTTATTATGGTGATGATTTTGGGTAAGTACAAAGAGAGGTGATGATTTTAGGTAAGTAAAAAGACAAATATAGTTTTCTTTGGAAAAAGGAAGAGTATCTTAAATGTAGGGGATTATGTGTAACTGATACCCAATATTTAAGGTATGTTTCATTTCCTCCTTTTTATGGTTTTGTATAAAACTAGTAAATATAGGTATATAAAGTAATTAATAAGGAACCTAAATAAAGGTAGTAAATAGGTTTCTATTATAGTATAATTAGGTAAAAATCCGAAAATGATCTTAAATGTGCCAAAAAAGTGGGCCTTTCATACCGAATCAACTATAAACATCTAGACTTGCATAAGTTTTTGTGATCTTCTTCACCAAGCTTTACTAGGGATAAAATTTAGTACTCCCTTCGGTCGAAAATAAGTGATTTTTTGGATGTTTTCACACAAATTAAGAAATCCACCTTTTAGCATTAATTAGCAATGGAATTGACCATATTAACCTTTACTATCTCACATAAACACTCCTAATACATATTCCAACATCATTTACTTCAAGGACAATGTAGGAAAAAAAATAATTAATTCATTCTTGAAATATGAAAAAATCACTTATTTTGGACCACAAGAAAAAGGCCAAAAAATCACTTATTTTGGACCGGAAGGAGTACTACAAAATAGCTGCTTTTAGCTTTGTAATAGAAAAATAACCACTGTCATGGAGTTTAAAATTCCACGTGAAACTCCAGGACATGGTAAATAATTTCACCTTACCCCTTTTTTCTTTTTCTTTTGTCAAAATACTTTTTTCTACCTTTCTCGCAAAAGTTCTTAAAAGAAATTTTCACTTAGAACTTACAAAATTTATATTCAAATTATAATCTATATATCTTTAAAAAGTACTCAAGAGAACTATAGTATAAGGATTACAAGTGAATTCTATAAATTGAGTATCTACTGTCATGGTCTTTACCTTCTTTTTTCCTATAGGATATTGGTCGAATTTATTGTAGATAAATACAGTAAACAAAATGTTTGGTCAATAACGTCACCTCATTATTAAAAATATAAAGATAGTTGTCTATCATCTATTATACGCTTCTACTTTAAAGTTTTGTTTGAACATGTCTTTCTCATAATCAAAACGTTAGTTCCACAAAAACGATGCGTTTTTGATTTAATGTTTCAACAATATTCATTATGATGGCCCTGCGATCCCAAATTCCACAAAATGAAGAAAAACTTGGAGTTCATCGAAATACAAGAAAAGGTAGAGTACTTGTACAAATATGCTTCTCATAATTTTCACCAGTAGAAATTGGGTCAAAATGGACCACGGTCAACCGATTGACTCCGGTCGGTCAAAAAACCGGCTGAAAATCCGACGGAAGTTGGTCGTTCTTTTTAAAATTTTTTTTTTTACGAAACCGACCAACTTTGGTTATTTTTTTTTTTTGGCGCAAAAATGCGAGAAATTATTTTTGCGTCCCACGAAACCTATTTTTCAAGAAACCAACTAACTTTGGTTGGTTTTTTATTTAAAATAAATTAAAATAAATATTAAAAAATTGACCGAAATCGGTCGGTTATTTCGGCCTGTGATTTTAAAAAAACGACTGATTTCGGTTGGTAATTTTATTTTTAATAAAACCGATTGGCATCGGTCAGTTATTTTCACGCGAAATGGCAATTAAAGATTATAAATGAAATAAAAGACAGTCTTAAAATAAAATACACAAATGGTCTAGTCACTAGTGGTAGAATTGTATCATACCAGTATACAGACCCCGGTTCGATTCCCAGATAGAGTTTTTTCTAATTACATAATTAAAAATACCGACCGACTTCGATCGGTTTTTCGGCAATTTTTTTCTTTTTTGAAATTTAATTGAAAGACCAACGTCGGTCGGTTTTGGCCGTCCGTTTATCTTTTTTTTTTAGTAGTGTTCATATGGACCCCAAAATAAACAAACAAGAAATATCGTCTCAGGAATATTAATAGCTATGAATTTAAGATTTCTTCACGCACTTACACAATCACTTCAATTTGAATGACTTAAAAAGCATACCAACTTTTGTACGTTATTTACCAACTTAGACTCCACTAACTTATACCCGAGACTTTCTAGCAAGAAGCAAGCAGCTTTTAAAATTTATATGACTAGCATTTTTTACATTCTCAATTGATGAATCTGAAACCCCAGTTGTATATATTTACTTTGGATAAAAAAAGAAAATATTGCATTATTTATTGATGACTACATCTTTTCTTATGATGTGTGAGATTCTATAAAGAAAAATGCAAGCTGGTGATGCCAGATAATATGCACTTTATTTGGAAGAGATGATTCGGCTTTTATCAAGCTTCATATTTTTCAAAATTAAGTAAATCTCATCCAACTTCTCGCCTTCTTCTTTGAGTGCAACAAGTATTTGTTTCCGATCTCTGCATGTTTGTATTAAGCCATGAACCGAAAAGAACTTGAGTGTTGAGTTTTCAAGATCCGCCAATTTCCTAGAATAGTACCACCTTTTACACAGATTGTAACGTTTGGTTTTCGAGCATTTACGAACAAGCTTCTCCCCTTCCTCCAATCGCTTCTTGAATATCTCAATCTCCGATTCTCTACCTTCCAAAGCTTTGTTCAGTCTCTCTATATCCTCAAGCACAGGCTTAATTGACAGTACAATCGAATTTAATCGTCGAAAATTGGAATCGAAACAGACGGAAGTTTGGCTAACTTGTGACATTGATTCGGATAACATTCTGAATGCTTGTCCTAAAGCTGCACCTCCGATGAGATTCCCTGCCATTTATATATACTCTGAAAATTATGGCCAGTTGAAGACGTTAATTTTGTTTGTCAAGAGTCAGGTATAAACGTGTAGTCGTCGAAGTGATGATGTTCAAATGGTGAAGATGTTTCTTGGGTTGTTCAACCATTTGTCGAGATGATAAATTCTTGAGTTTCTATGAAGCTGCAGGGAGAAGAGAGAAGGGAAATATGTTGGAAAGTTCTTGCTTGTTGGGTAGTTGTTGACTTTCTTTAATTTCTAAATCGTGTTTTTCATTCATTACCATAATAATTCTAGTTTTAGACGTACATGGCCTTTTTTCGTTAGTTTAATGCTTGGTTGGTATTGGCGATTTGTCTTGTTTGGTATAGTAAAATAAAATAGGATTTCTCAAACTCTCCATTTTCCCAAGTCTTTATTTAAATTTGTGACATTTGTCCTAGTTACATATTAATGGTCCAGATTTTATTAACTGACTCAGAGCCTTAATCATAGTTAATATACCTTTATTTTAGGGGAAAAAAATACTCTCTAACTTAAGGATGAAATCGCCATCTCCAAAAATAATATTTAAAAAAATATAAATCCTAGATGAAGATAATCATATATAGCTTCTTCTTTTCATTGGCGGAGGTTTTAGCGACAAAAGAAAAAGGTTGAATAAATTGCGCTGCGACATTTATAAGAAATTTGACATTATCATCTCTAGTTTGTTCTTATTTTTGCTGTTAACATTCTCACCGGTTGTATACCATTGGAAAAATATAAAAGTAGGTAATTTTGTGAACAAACAGAAACTGAATGGAAGTCCTCACCATATATTAACATAAAGATTAAGTGTACAAATTTATTAATTAAAGGAATTTTTACATTCCTATACCACATAGGAAACCTTTTTAACCTACATGTTTAAGGTTTGAGTAAATTACACTTAGTATACCAAATTACCAATCTTATACCATGCTTAATTAAGAGTCTAATTAATGAGCTGTTTTTACTCCTTAATTAAAGGTATCCATATCTAATTAATGTGCAGTTTTTACTCCTTAATTAAAGGTATCCATATAATTAAAGTTTTTACTGTTTGTCGTGTATTTTGTAGTGTAATTGCAGTGTAATTGTAGTATAATTGTAGTATAATTATAGATTTAGTGTAATGGATATGATCTGTTAAAGCCCTCACCTAGATTTACTGTTTGTAGTGTAACTGTAGTTAGTTTGTAGTTTATGTAAAACATTCCACGATTAATTGTAGTCTAAAATGTAGATATAATGTAGACATGATTGTGGGTGATGTGTTTCCTGTTTACCCTGTAACTGTAGGTAAATTGTAGTTATTCTTATATTAGGTACTTAAAGTGTAGTTAATTTGTACATTCACTGTAGTTATTCTTATATTAGGTACTTAAACTGTAGGTAATTTTTAGATGTTTACCTCCAAGTTCTATGTAATATTTGTATATAACTGTCAGTTGAATATAAATTACACAACAAAAAATAAGAAATAAATACTCCAATCGTAGAAATGTGTTATCCACAATTAATCTGCACATTGTCTACAAAATTTTACAAAAACTACAAATTAACTAAATGTAACCAACATTATAACTACAATCTGGAAATAATTTACACATGGAAGTTCTTCAAGTTGGAATTGGCCACAACTACATTTCTTGTTTTCTAGACACACAATGTACCGCTTACACCATCCAACACAGTATGTATATGATCTGTTGAAGCCCTCACCTACATTTTCAGAACAAACATAAAGAAATTTTTTTTACAATATTAAAAATATAGTATCTACAATATATCTACATTTTATCTACAATTTATCTACAAATTAACTACAAACTACAAGTAAACTACAATTTGCCTACAATTTATCTACAATCTGGTAACATTGTATATTAAAATATTTTTTTCCTGCACCAAATAAAGAACTTGTAGTCAAATTGTAGATATATGTAGTAAATTTGTAGATAATATCATAAAACTAAAATTCTAAGCATTTTCGAACTACACAAACCTGCATTCTCATCTACCACAATGGCATCAACTTCAAAATCTCTACATCTGTCATAGTTATCCTAATTCCCATTCAATTTTAGCATTATTGGGATTTTTGACATGATTTCGTGTAGTTGAGAGAAAAAAGATGAAGAACAGATATAGGTTCGACAATTTGAGTACTGAGGACGATGAAGAACAATTTTGAATTCTACAAATTGTATTGCGTTGTTGAAGCTTCTGAAGCTCTGCGTTGTTTTTGAATTGTAGTGAAAGAGAGAATTACGCAGCAATCAGATCTCTTTCCGTTTCAAATTTCGAATTTAATGTGGAAAGAATCAAACGCAGATTTTGTGCCTTTTTTTCGCGCGTTTTAAATGGCAGAATCTGCCTAATTATGGATTGGTATATAAATTGTAGTTAAAGTGTGGACTGGGCGGGTAATTAACAAATTATGCACATTTTTTATAATAAGGTTTCATATATGGTATAGGAAGGAAAAAATCCCTTTATTAAAAGCCAAAATCTGTGTTGTTTCTCTATTTTATGCAAATTCTTTAGTACTAATATTTTTGAAGATGAAGATTTCTTACCGTAGTTAGAGTGTATATTCTCCTAAAATAAGGTATATTAGCCATGGTTAAAACTATTAGTTACTTAAATAAATCTGGACCATTAATAAATAAATAGGACAAGTGTCACAAATCCAAATAGGAACTTTGGGAAATGGAGAGGAGCTTAATCCAATAAAATAGGAGTGGCGTGGAACTGGAAGCAGGTAAATGTATTGATAATGTAAAACTTTTTTGATACTGACAATAATTATAAGTTAAATCAATTGAAGAGAGTTTAATTTAAATATATTGATATTTTGACAGTTTTTAATAGGTAATTAGAGAAATCTTTTCCAGAAAATATTCTGAAGCTTCCTTTTTTTTTTTGCAATTACCTTTTAATAAAAAATTTAAGATGTGAAAGTAAATCATGAACAGTATTTTATTTATTCATTTTTTTTATAGTTTGTTTAAGAAATATAAACCACTTAGTTTCAGTTTCCTTGCTTCTTCTCCATCTTTCTGCCTCCTCTTTTAGGAACCAAGTATATTAGTGTTAGTTTTCGGTCGTACAGTCTAAATATATTATTTGGTTCCTCTTTTAGGAACCAACTAGGAGTATATTGCAATAAGTTGCTGCTGTCACAATTACTAACCTTTCTGTGCCTTTTTATTTTTGGCCTATTTCCTTTTACTTGGTAGTATTTACAATGTTTTAAAAGGCGGGGGCGTGAGGCGAGGCGAGGCGTTTTACCTCTGACGAGGCGAGGCGTAAGCACTGAGACATGGGGCATAAGTTCCACAGATCTTTAAATTTTACTAATTTCAAGAATTTTAAGATAATATAAAATAAAAATAATTATAGAAATTACATTAAAATCACAAAATTATAACAAATAATTTATTTAAAATATTTATGATTTATAATTTATAATACAACTATGAATAATACGAAAAATATGACATATATCATAATATGCAAAATAGTTGCAACGTTGTTACAACTCAAACATCAAAAGTAATGTATTCGATACGAAATCTTATATGTATCTCTTAAGGAGTAATGAATCATGAAAGAATTTCGATATTATAATTTGATATTTTTCTTAAAATACTCCTTTTATTTAATATTCTTTCTAATTGAAAGAAAACTTATATAAAAATCTAAATCACAATTTAAATATGATTCTCTAGCATCATTTATTTTTAAGTTTGAACAAGTTAATAAAGTGACACATAATTCACCATACAATACCATGTTAACTAATTATTTGTAAATATTTACTAGCTAATACTGAGCTATTAAATTAATAAGTATTGTATCTCGTAAACGTGAAAAAAATAATATTTAGAAAAGTAATTATGGACTATTATATAGTAAAGACATAACAAAAGTTAATAAATAAATACTTTTTAAGTGAAAGATTTATCTAAAATTAACTATCATAGCAGTCTTAGTGGATAATGTGCAATAATTTTTATTTTAATTATGACATAAAATACTCTCAACTTAATGATTTATGATTAAGAAAAAAGTAGTTTTGAATAGCAACGATTTATTAAGAAAATTTGAGGATTTACAAGGTTAGTACATACAATTGCATAGAGTCCTATTAGGCGAGCCCAGTACGCTGGGTGTTGGGCGTGTTCGGGGCGTAAGCCCCGATGCTAAGGCGTAAGTCTCACGGAACTAAGCCCCACACATAAGTCCAGGGGTGTTTTACGAGTGCTCCGCCCCGAGGCGGGCTCCGGGCGAGTCCCAATTCTGCCTTTTAAAACAAAGGTATTTATATAATTCAAAGAAGTCTGACTATTCAGAAATCGTTTTAAGAGGGGATTATTAGCAGACCCTCCAACCACATGAAGACGTAACGTAGCTAATTAATTTTTAAAGGAATATGTTGCCTTCACTTGTTCTTTTCCGTTCAATTTCATTTCTTATTGTGTTATCAACTTCGCAATTATTATGCTAAGTCTTTGATAGGAAAGAAAAGGCTATATAAGAGCATTTCCAAAGGAAATTTTCATAAATAAGAGCATGACGGGGAAAAAAGGAACTCAAGAAAAGGCTAAGAACATTTCTAAGCATTTTTATCTATAAAAGTTGACTTGTAATACGCTTGAATTAGTTTGAATTTATTATGTAAATGCTATTTAGGTGAAGGGTTGTTGATGGTCTTTACGAACTTGTTTTTAATTTTATGTTTCTATTTTTTTCTTTACACATAAGAGATCTTTCTTTTATACATAGGAGATTTAAAAGAACCCTTTCTTAATTTCAATATTGTAAATGGCCATAAAGGCCCATTTTCTCGTTGTCGATTTACGTGAAGTCATACTCCTTTTCTTATCTTATACTTCCTCCGTTCACTTTTACTTGTCCACTATGCTAAAAAGAGATTTTTATTTTTACTTGTAAATTTTAGCAAATCAAGAGAAAGACAATTTTTTTCATCAACCATACTTGGGACACTGTATCAATTATTGAGACTATTTATCATTATTAGGAGTTATATGGTGAAATATATACTACAACTATTATTTCTTAAAGGCGCGTAATAAAGTCAAGTGTTGACGAGTAAATGTGAACGGAGAGAATTATGATTGTAATGGCCTGATAGGTCATTTTCAGTTTTAGCCCTCATTTCTGTATTTCGAAACCTCGATCATCTCCGTTTAGCCTTCCTCGATTTGCGTGCGCAGTTCGTGTCTTCTTCCGAAAGTTTTTTTATGTTAAAAATTAAAAATATGAAATCGTGCCTTAAAACTCATTTGAGTTGACTTCGGTCAATGTCTTGAGCAAACAGATCCGCATCAGTATTTTGACAGTCCCATTGGGTCCGTATCGTGATTTTGAACTTGGGCGTATTCCCGGAATCGAATTCGAAAGTCCTTAGCTTGATTTAACGTAATAGTTCCGGAATTTGGGATAGGTTCATTTTAGTATTTATGATTTGTCCGCAAATTTTGGTGTAAAACAAAGTCGATTTGACGTAATTCGGATGCCCGATTGAAAAATTGAAAGTTCTTAAGTTTCTTTGAAAATTTCATTTGTCTCGGTGTCCGATTTATAGATTCAGGTAATATTTTGGTGTTTTGATCGCACGAGCGAGTTCGTATGATGTTATTACACTTGTGTGCATGTTTGATTTGGAGCCCGAGAGGCTCGGGTGAGTTTCAGTTAGGCTACAGAGTGATATTTTGAACTTAGAAGAGTGCTGGTGCATTACGTCTGCAGATCTCGCATTTGCGAGGACCTGATCGCAAATGCGAGGTCAGGCTCGCATATGTGAAGATGGTGAGGTCTGAGTCAGCTTCGCTTTTGTAAAGTGAAGCCCGCAGATGCGAAGGGGGCAGGTTAGCATTTGCGAACTTTTGAGTCGCATTTCCGACTAAAGGAAGACTGAGGCAGACTTGCATTTGCGAGTCGAATGTTCACATTTGTGATGACATTATCGCATATGCAATGACAACATGCTCTGTGGCTTTTTCCATTTGCGAAGGGTTGATTAATTTTGCGATCTTTGCAATTGCGATAATTGCAGCTAGGTAAAAGAGGAGAAAACGAGATTTAGCTCATTTCTTTCAAATTCTCAACCCTAAACACCCTAGAGGCAATTTTTCTAAGAGAATTTCTTCCTAAATTCATTGGTAAGTGACTTTAATCTATTTCTTTTCAATTACCCATTACATTTCATAAGTTTTCAACATCAAATCTAGGATTTTCATGGTAGAAATTAGGGAGGTAGAATTAGGAATTTATGTAAATTTGGGGTTTAGACCTCGAATTGAGGTCGGATTTCGAAACTAATTACATAACCGGGCTCGGGGGTGAATGGGTATTCGGGTTTTGGTCCGAATTTCGATTTTGACCCAAGCGGTCCTGGGGTTGACTTTTGTTGACTTTTTCAATTGTGATCTAAATTGAACCTTTTTCATTTGTGGGTAGTTTCTATGGCTTATTTTGAATTGCTTGGTTAATAATTTGCTAGATTTGGTTGGTTTGGAGGCTTGTTCGAAAGGCAAGGTCATCGTTGAACTTTGAGTTGATTGCGGTGTGAGGTAAGTGTTGGGTCTAACCTTGATTTGAAGGAATTAGGAACCCTTGAGCTATGTGCTATGTGAATTACATGTGTAGCGCCGTATATGCGAGATGACGAGTGTATATACGTCGTCAAATTACTTGTTTCCATATTTTTTCGTATTTCATTAATTACTTTGCTCCATGACTTAGCGTTACATTACTTGTTTCCTTATCTTCATCGCTTAATGTTATGTCTTGTTTTCATTGTGAACACCTAATCTTTTACTATATTATTTTTCATCACTTTTTCGTATGTAAATATTTGCTAAGTTTAATCTTAATATTTTAGCCTTTATTTCACCTTTTAGAAGGTTTATTTAATAAAATTAAAAACTAAAAAAAGAATTACACTTTTAGATATTAGATGTATTTCATTTGCAAAAGAAAAGAATTTACAAAAATATGTCTTTCTTCTAATTGTGGTAAGAGTAGTAATTTTATAACTTTTCTTACTAGTTTCTTATATTTTTTCTAGTTTAAAATATTAATGTAGTATTTTTAATTTTAGATTATCTTTACAAAGAAAAGACAAAAAGGGGGCAATCAAATTGTGCCACTTGTCAAAAGATTCCTACTTTATCCCTTCCCTAACTAACTCACGTGCACTCACTATCAATCTCTCTCATTCACGTTTTATTCAATAAAATTTCACACATGTGCACTGATTTTCTGATTTTCATTTTTTCTTTATATTGTTTTACATAGGATTCTTTCATCTAACAATTGACACAGATGCACTCACGCTGGACTACGAACATTTTTAGTTCTTATCCATTTTTCCCTCATGTATTCTTTCTCTCCAAGGAAGCATAAAAAAAAAAAAAAAAAGACTAAAAACAAAAAGGGACACAAAAAAACAGACGCTCAAAAAACGCAGAGGACAAAAAAGAAACAGAGGCGAGAGAACTGGAGGACTGCTTCTTCACATTTTTCCTCTGAAATTGCTCCTACATTTTTCGGCAGTAGAAAACCTTCAAATACCATAAAGGCTGCTGGTGATTTTCTCAAAAACAACTGACCCCCAATTCCAAAGAGAAGCAGCCACACTCTCATTCTAATACACAGCTGCCCACCCCAAGAGAAGGCCCTCACCTTCAGCCGCCTCAAAAGGCCCTCTCTCTCGTTTTTGTTGAGGAAAGAGGAGTGACTTAAGCATGAAGGGTAGTTTAGTCTATTTATACATGGCTGGATTAGTTAAGTTTGTTAGAAGTTAATCATGTAGGAGATTGGTTAGTTAGAAGTTAACTTCTTATATATAAAGGCTACTGTACAGCTCATTAGAGCAGAATGAAAAATGTTACTGTTTCATTCATTTCCTTCATCTCTTCTCTTCGTCTCACTTCTCCCTTTCAGCTAGGGTTCTTACTGCATTCAGTCCATAAACTTTAGCATGGTATCAGAGCTTTGAGCTCCAAATCAAAGCTCAAAATCGATCCTAATCCTCCTCTCTGTTCTAAATTCAGCTGTTATTCTCTATTTTTGAGTCAATTGTGATCTCATTCTCGGAGTAAAAGCTTTGAATAAATCAACAATGGTGTGTAACGACCCGACCGGTCGTTTTGAGCTTTTGCACTTTGCTCGCCAGTTCTCGGGCATGGCTTGCCCCGTGTGATGTATTATGACTTATGTGATGTTCTAGACGTCAATACCACACAAGAGGGGGGGGGGTGATTTGTGTGGTACCTAATTTTCGCACTAGAAGAACCTGGTTCTTCTAGATGTACTTACTAAGACTGTTTGCGGAATTAAGAGTGCATAAAATAAAGAACACAGAGATTTTTACGTGGAAAACACCTGACTCAAAAGGTGAAAAAACCACGACCTACTACTCAGTAGGATTTTCCTAAACTTCCACTAAAATCACCGAGCCAAAACTGCATTTACAAAACTCTTTGTAAACCTAAGGATTAAACTCTAATCCCAGTGTGGCACACAGCCTCAACTGCTGCGACGCTTTCAAGTTAACTCTAACTTGAATACTCAAAGTACCTAATACAATTGCTTCTATGAAAGCTGAAAGATACAACTTTAAAACACCTACTACAATTGAACTAGATTAAAAGAAAGACACAATGGAATTGGTTCTTCTATCTTGTCCAAGTAGTTTCAGGAATGCACACTTGAATCTCACGTAAATTGCTTGCAAAAAGCCTTGCTATTTTGCTCTTCAATTTAGTTTCACTTCTGCGTTTGTGCAATTCCTGTAAAAGAGAACAATCATTGTTATTTATAGAGTTAGTAATCAGAGTTTGATTAAAACTCGAATTACTGATCTTTCATCAAATTCGAGTCCTAGAATAATTCAAACTCCAATCCTTATTCTTGATCCGGATGTAGTTCTCTTCACATAAGGAGACTTCAACTCCTTATCCCATGCAACATTTTCGATCAACTCAGAAGATATTGTTGCTGACTCTTGAGACTTATCTTCACACGTATGTCACATGTATAAGTAAATCAATACTGTGTCTGTCTCACATGATGGACCTGGTTCATGACTGAGTTCATTTGGTCAATCTTCAAAACTTCATCTGAACTTGGGCCAACATTATGTAAATCGTTGGTTTTTGTTTTCAGGGTAATCCGAATGAATTTGGAAGAACAGTTCTCAGTTGAAGCATGAAATTTGAAAGGTTTGACCAAGTTTTGACTTTTTAGTATTCGATCTCGGATTTGGATTTCTATGATTTGGTTAGCTCCCTTAGGTGATTTTGGACCTGAGAGTGCGTCCGAAATGTATTTTGGAGGTCCGTGGTAGATTTAGGCTCGAATTGGCGAAATTGGAAATTTGGCATTTTCCGGTCGGCAGTGGAAATTTTGATATCGGGGTCAGAATGGAATTCCGGAAATAGGAGTAGGTCCCTTGTGTCATTTTTGATGTGTGTGCAAAATTTCAGGTCATTCGGACGAGGTTTGATAGACTTTTTGATCGAATTCAGAATTCGGAAGTTTTGAAATTCTTAGGCTTGAATCCGAGGGTGATTTGATTTTTTGATGTTGTTTTGAGCGTTCCGAAGGTTGGAACAAGTTTGAATTATGTTATGGGGTGTGTTGGCATGTTTGGTCCGGGTCCCATGAGGCTCGGATATGTTTTGGAAGAGTTTTTGGAAGGTTTTGGTGTTTTGAGCATAATCATGTAATGATCCAAAGGTCCATTTTTAGTTCTAGAGATCGAAATTTGATTTTGAGGCTTCCGGAATTTTGATAATGAATTATAGGAGTGATCTGGAAAGTTTGGTCTAATTTCATCAAGTCGCGATTGAGTTTTTGACGCGAATCATGAGTTAATTGTTTAACGAGCGAAATGGATATCGCACTAAGCAAACGAGCTCCGAATTGTGTTTCGATTGAAGGACTATGTTCGTATCATTATTTATGACTCATAGGAACAAGAATCATCGAATTCCGAGTTCGTATGATGGAGTTAGAGCCATTTTAGCGAAATTAAAGACTGCTGGTGCATCAGATCTGGTGTGCACCTTTTAGCGACCAGATTGGACCTTTTAGCGACGGGAATTAATCCTTTAGCGACCAGAATCGGATTTATTAAAGTTGTTACGGTTTTTTTAGCTCATTTTGACGTTTTTTGGTGAAAGAACATGGTTTGGGGCGATTTTTGAGCAAGAAATCATGGAAAATATTGAGGTAAGTCACTTGTGATCATTTCTACTCCATAATACTAAATTATCATCGAATAATCCGACTAGATTATGTGTTTTTGAGGTGTAAATTGGAGATTTGGACCTAGGGATTTGAAAATAAGATTTGAAGATTTGGAGGCCGAATTGTTATCGGAATTTAGTAATTTTGGTATGGTTGGACTCGTGGTTGAATGGGTTGTCGGATTTTGTGAGTTTCGTCGGATTTTGAAGCGTGGGCCCGAGCGCCGGGTTTGAGCAATTTCGGGATTTTGATGTTAAATTGGATATTTTCGAGTGGGCTTCGCTCCCTTAGCATATTTTAATGATTATGTACTGATTGTGGCTAGATTTGGAGCATCCGGAGGTCGATTCGTGCGGGCGAGGCATCGCGGGCTAGAGTTTGGACCGGATCGAGGTAAGTAATGATTGTAAATACTGTCCTGAGCGTTTGAAACCCCGGATTACACATCGTTGTGTTATTTTGAGGTGACGCACACGCTAGATGACGAGCGTGTAGTTGTGCACCGTTGGGGATTGTGACTTGGTCCGTCCCGTACGATTGTTAAGTCGCGTATTTGATTTGAAACCTTATGATATTCCATGTTCTAGAGATTGATATTATATTTTGGATTTTATGCCATGTTTGGGGCCTTGTGCCGACCTGTTGAGACCCTTAAGGGAATTTTTACTATTTCTCCTCACTTTATTTGTTTTGAAAACATATCCCCAGTCATGTTTTTACTTGGTTATTGTTTAAATCTGGTTTTATCACTATATTTCTTAAAAATGTGAAAACTGTTTGGGGCTGGGTTCCCTGTTTTACTGAGATAGACCGAGGGTCTGATTGTGAGGTTGATGACTGAGATAGACCGAGAGTCTGATTGTGAGGTTAATGACTGAGAGAGGCCGAGGGCCTGGTTGTGAGGATTATATATCTATGGATCGGGCTGCACGCCGCAGCGATATATGGATCGGGCTGCACGCCGCAGCGGTTACTATATGGTACCTATTGAGCGTTAGTGCTGAGTGTGAGCGCTGTTTGGTAGGAGTTAAGTCACGAGTGACTGAGAGGCTAGCCCGAGGGGCGGTAGATATATAAATGCACATGAGTGATGTTTGCCTGAGGGGCCTGATTATGAACTTATTGATTTTCACTTCTCTTTAGAGTGAGTTTCTATCGAATATGTTGATTTAATGACTGTTTTCGCTTATCTTTATACTGAGCCTCTGTCGAAAATGTTAGATAAATATTTTTAAACAACTTTCATTTAAGCTGGGGTTTATGAGATGTTCAGAACTTAATCACTGATTTGGCTTTTGTTATTTCCACTGAGATTTTCTTGTTAGGAGGTGTTTATGACTCCTGTTTTGCCCGAGGGGCTGTTTACGAACTATGTTTTGCCCGAGGGGCCAATTATGATTTTCAGCTCTTTTATTAAAAATGGTATTGAACCCCTACTGAATCTGTCAGAAGGCATTTTAAATGATTTTCTTTTACCAAAACCTGGATTTTAAAAGAGGCGATTGACTCGTATTCTGAATTAGCAGCCTGTGTGCTTATTGAGTTTAACATAAATGTGGATTCATTGTTTCCTACTGCTCGGTCTTTATTTACTCTTATTACTTACTGAGTTGGAGTACTCACATTACTTCCTGCACCTCGTGTGCAGATTCAGGTATTTCGAAACTCGGTAGCGGGTGTTGGTTGCTCAGACACGGAGTCATCAGAGTTAGCAAGGTGGCTGCACGACGTTCGCAGCACCGCTTCCTTCCTCTCATTTTCATTTCTGTACTTAGTACATTTTACTGTTTTTGTTGTATTCAGACCTTGGTAGATGCTCATGACTAGTGACACCCCGATGTCGGGCTTGTGTAATTATTCCGCATTTTTCTTTTAAATGTTCATTATGAGATTAACGGTTTATAAATGGTATAAAAACAACTTTTAATGGAAAATGGTTGACTTGGGGAATTGTGTCGGCTGGCCTTGTCTTCACGAGAGGCGCCATCACGATCGGGTCCGGTTTGGGGTCGTGAGGCGGTTGATAATGAAAACACAACTATCACTGCTGAGAATACATCGCATGTGTCATCAGATGATGAATTTGAGGAAGGTGTTACAGTAGCTGTGACTCATCCCCTGTATCTTGCCCCTGGTGATACTAGAAGCATTTCCTTGATTTCATTTCAGTTAATTGGAACTGATAACTACTCCTTATGGTATCGATCTATGCGGATTGCTCTACTAGGTCGCAATAAACTGGGAATTGTAGATGGCAGGTGGCCAAAGGAGAGGTTTCGCAACAAGTATTGGTATCAGTGGGAAAGGCGTAATGCTATCGTACTGCCGTGGCTGATGATATCAGTTGCTCCATCACTAATTAGTGGTATAGCTTATGCCACTAGTGCACAAACAGTTTGGCTGGATCTGCATGAGAATTTGATAAGGTAAACGATACTCGCTGCTACAATTTAAACAAGGAAACAACCACTTTGTGTCAAGGTACCTCCTCTATTTCTATCTATTACTCAAAACTTAAAGATCTTTGGGATGAATCTGAGTCTGTAATACCTACTCCTGGGTGTGATTATGCCCAAACAAAGGAGTTTATTGTGCATCTCCGAAAACAAAAGGTATATCAGTTCTTAATGGGCTTAAATGACTCCTATACACAAGCTCGTAGCCAAATTCTTATGATGAATCCTTTACCAACAGTGAATCAAGCTTATGATATGCTTATGAGTGATGAGAGTCAACGGGCTGTAGCTACATCAGCTGGTGTGTTAGGTCCTCCTCCTATTGTGAATGCAAATGCCTATGACTCAACATCACTCTATAGTGCTAAGTCTAACTCTAACCCAAAGTTTAGAAAGAACTATAATATTCAGTGTGATTTCTGCAAAATGAAAGGTCATAGTAAGGAGAACTGTTATAAAATAATAGGCTATCCCTCTGATTATAACTTCAAGAAGAAAGGGGGAGTTAGTGCACACAATGTAATGGTAGAACCTGGTTACTCTATGCCTCTATATGCTGAAAGTGCCTCTCAGTATGTACCATTGCAGTCACTGCCTGTAAACTATAGTCATCATCATGCTATGGGTCAAGGTGCTGAAAACTATCAGGTACAAGGGAGCTCTAGTTCTCAAGTTCAGGCTGGCCCTGCTGCTTCACAGGCTCAAGGTGTTGCAAATGCCAAGCCATCAGCTCAAGGAAGTGGTTTTCCATTCACCAAAGAACATTATGAGCAGATCAGGCAGATTCTGAACAGCAGTCACAATGGCACTTCATCATCTCCTTCTCAGGCAAATGCAGCAGGTACCACCATTGCTCTTTTGGCATCATCACCTAGTCCACAGGAATGGATCATTGACACAGGAGCCACAAACCATATGGTTTCATATATTAATCTGTTAACCAAAACCTCCCTAACTACTCCCATTGATCCTAGAAAAGTTCTACTACCTAATGGAGATGTCACGCAATTCACACACATTGGAGATAGTCATATTTCAGACAACAATGTCATTAAAGAAGCTTTCTATGTGCCTCAGTTCAAATTCAACTTGTTGTCAGTTTCCAAAGTGACAAGAGACTTAAGATGTTTTGCTTCCTTTTATCCTGATTTCTGTGTATTTCAGGATCTCTTCAGTGGCAGGGTGAGGGAGATTGGTAGGGAGAGAGATGGCCAGTATTTCCTGCAGAAGCATGACTCCAAGAAGCTCACTGCAATCTCATTGGCTGCAGCTGGAATAAAGTCACACAGGAGCAACTCTACTATTGATGTTAGCTTGTGGCACAAAAGATTAGGACATGTGTCTAGCATAGTTCTTAAGAAGTTGTTTCCTGCCAAACTAGCAAATATTACTGACATCATAAATAAATGCACTGTATGTCCATGTGCTAAGCAAACCAGACTGCCCTTTCCTAATAGCTGTATTAAAAGTACTGTTGTTTTTGATCTAATTCATGTTGATGTCACGACCCCAACCCCGATCGTGATGGCGCCCAACACACTGCTAGGCAAGCCCGACCAATTAACAACCTTAACCCACTTCATTATACAGTTCATTATTAGCTAACACCATTAAATTACCAAATCAACATATTAGAAGTCTGAAACAAGAGTTAAATGTGCGGAATTTCAGATAATAATACTACTACATAGCCCAAAAGATCCGGTGTCACAAGTCTGAGCCTCTAATACAGGTTTATCAATCTAATACATGTCACTCTAGGGGAATACGAAATGAAAACAAGGATAGAAGAGAGAGATCAGGGCTGCGGACGCCATGCAGCTACCTCGATGCTCCCAGATATGCGCTGCTCAACAGAGAATCCTCACTCAGCCTCATATGCACCTGGATTTGCATGCAAGGTGCAGGGAGTAATGTGAGTACTCCGACCCAGTGAGTAATAAACATAAATAAAGGCTGAGAATAAGAAATCATGGATAAACACATTGTAATCTATAATACGGCAGTTTAAACCAAGTAGTATGAAATCAATAAACCAGTGAAGTAGAAACATGGGAAAGCTAGAACAGATAATCAAATAAATGATAACCAAATGAAGGAATGCATCACATAGTACGGTACTCTCTAGTACCCGCTGCGGCGTGCAGCCCGATCCATTTATTTATCGTCGACGGCGCTCACTGGGGTATGCAGACTCCGGGAGGGGCCCCTTACGGCCCAAGCGCAATATCAAGCCATCTCGTGACATCAGCTAGGCCCTCGGCCTGGTATCAATATCAATATAATACAGCTGCGGCGCGCAGCCCGATCCCATACTCAGTCCAGAAAAATCACATAAGCCCCTCGGGCAATAATAAAATAGTAGTGCTCAGCCCAGAACATCATTTAGTATATCTTTTAGTTTCAAAATCCGAGTAAAGATGGCTGAGTTGTAAAATAGTAGAAAACTGTACGACTGAGTTCAAGTAATAAATCCATACAGTGAGGATATAGTGATAAAAACTCCTCGAAGGGTTCAAATAGTTGGCACGAAGCCCAAATATTAAAATCAATACAAATAATGATGATAACAAATAGGCTTCAATCAAATAAGCGGTAAGAACATCACTCGGGGCGGAACAAGTCACAATCCCCAATAGTAAACGACCCCGCGCTCATCATCAAACGCGTGTCTCACCTCAATATAGCACTACGATGTGCAAATCCGGGGTTTCAAACCCTCAGAACATCATTTACATTCATTACTCACCTCAAACCGGCCAAAACTCTAGCTTGTTATGCCCTTGCCTCTCAAATCGGCCTCCTCGCGCGACGAATCTGACCAAAACCAGAGCGAATACGTCACAATATGCTAAAGGAACAAAACCCAATCGAAAACAATCGAAAAATATCAAAAATCCCGAAATTAGCAAAACCCGAGCCCCGGGCCCACTTCTCGAAACTCAAAAATTTTTACATCAACGGGTTTCTTATCTTGCCACGAGTCCATACATATCAAAAACTCTTAAATCCGACCTCAAATGACCCTTCAAATCCCAATTTAAAATCTCAAAATCCCAAGCCCTAGTTCTTCCAATTTTAGCTAAATTTCCATGAATTTCTAGGTTAATTTCACATTATAATCACGTTTTTGGTTCAAGAAACATACCTCCAATCAATCTTCTTAGAATCCCTCTTCAATTTCTCCCAAAGAGCTCTCAAAATACTCAACAATGGTGGAAAAATGACATAAGCTCGCAGATGAAATGTTTAAAAACCTTCTGCCCAGCTTCTGGAACCCCTTCTACGCGAACGCAGTCAAACCCCCGCGTTCGCGATGCACAAATATTTCCTTGACCAAAATTACCCTTCGCGAACGCGTCTGCACACCCGCGAATGTGATGCTTTGGGCCTCTGAACCTACGCGAACACGATACCTTATACGCGAACGCGAAGAGCAATGGCTCTGGGACCTTCACGCGCCAAACATCACTATGCGAACGCGACCCATAACACGCGAACGCGAAGCACAACCACAAGGACCCTCCGCGAACGCGAGACACCAGACGCGAACGCGAAGCACAAACTCAGGGCCACCCAAACTCCTTCTACGCGAACGCGAGGGCCTTCTCGCGATCGCGAAGGCAAAAATTTGCCTGCACCTGCTGCTGCATTTTCTGCAATTCTCCCAAGTTCAAAACTTCCCGTTAACCATCTGAAATCACCCCGAGGCCCCCGGGTCTCAACCAAAAGCACCAACACATCCTAAAACATCATCCAAACTTGTTCCAATCATCAAAACACCTCAAACAACAGCAAAGCCATCAATTCACATCAAATTCAAGCCTAAGTTTTTCAAAAACTTCCGAAACACGCATTTGATCAAAAACCCAACCAAACCACATCCAAATGACCTGAGATCTTGCACACACATCCCAAATCACATAACGAAGCTACAACAACTCTCGGAATCCCATTCCGACCCCCGGATCAAAATCTCACCTACCAACCGGAATTCGCCAAAATACTAACTTCGCCAATTCAAGCCTAATTCTACTCCGGGCCTCCAAAACCACTTCCGATCACACTCCTAAGTCACAAATCACCACCCGAAGCTAACTGAACCATCGGAACTCACATCCGAGCCCTCTAACTCATAAGTCAACATCCGGTTGACTTTGCCAACTTATGTCTTTTTAAAAGAGACTAAGTGTCTCATTTCTTGTCAAATTCACTCCGAACCCAAACCAATCAACTCGACCACATAAAAACACGGATAACGAAGCATAAAGAAGCAGAAATGGGGAAAATGAAGCGGCAACTCATGAGACGATGGGTCGGGTCGTCACATCCTCCCCAACTTAAACAAACGCTCGTCCTTGAGCGAGTCAAGAAACATATCTGAAGCCTCAAATAGGTGAGGGTATCTGCTCCGCATCTTCCGCTCAATCTCCCAGGTAGCCTCCTCCACGGGCCGACCTCTCCACTGCACCTTCACTGAAGCTATATCCTTCGACCTCAACTTTCGAACCCGACGACCCAAAATAGCCACTGGCTCTATATCAAAGGTCAAATCATCATCCAACTGGACCGTGCTGAAATCCAAAACATGAGACGGGTCCCCAACATATTTTCGGAGCGTAGAAACATGAAATACTGGGTGCACACTCGACAAGCTGGGTGGCAAAGCAAGCATATAAGCCACCTCCCCAATCCTCCTAAGTACCTCAAAAGGCCCAATGAACCGTGGACTCAACTTCCCTTTCTTTCCAAATCTCATAACACCCTTCATGGGCGAAACCTTCAGCAATACCTTCTCACCAACCATGTAGGATACATCTCGAACCTTCCGGTCCGCATAACTCTTCTGACGCGACTGCGCTGTACGAAGTCTCTCCTGAATCACCTTCACCTTCTCTAAGGCATCCTGAAACAAATCTGTCCCCAATAGCCTAGCCTCGCCGGGCTCGAACCAACCAACTGGAGATCTACATCGTCTCCCATACAAGGTCTCATACGGTGCCATCTGAATGCTGGACTGATAGCTGTTGTTGTAGGCAAACTCTGCAAGTGGCAAAAACTCATCCCATGAACCTCCAAAATCAATGACACAAGCACGCAACATGTCCTCCAATATCTGAATGGTACGCTCGGACTGTCCGTCTGTCTAAGGATGAAACGCTGTGCTCAACTCCACCTGAGTACCCAACTCTCTTTGCACGGCTCTCCAAAACTGCAAAGTAAACTGAGTACCTCTATCTGAGATGATGGAAACCGGAACACCATACAACCGAACAATCTCCCAGATATAAATCCCTGCCAGCCGCTCTGAAGAATAGGTAGTACACACAGGAATGAAGTGCGCGGACTTGGTCAGACGATCCACAATCACCCAAATAGCATCATATTTCTTCAAAGTCCGAGGAAGTCCAACAACAAAGTCCATAGTGATCCTCTCCCACTTCCACTCGGGAATATCCATCTGCTGAAACAAGCCACCCGGTCTCTGATGCTCGTATTTCACCTGCTGACAATTGAGACACTGAGCCACAAATCCCACAATATCTTTCTTCATCCTTCTCCACCAATAGTGCTGCCTTAAATCCTGATACATCTTCCCGGCACGCGAATGAATAGAATACCGCGAGCTATGGGCCTCCTCCAGAATCAACTCCCTAAGCCCATCTACATTGGGCACACAGATTCGGCCCTGCATCCTCAACACACCATCATCACCAATGGTCACATCTCTGGCATCGCCATGCTGAACTCTGTCTTTAAGATCAAGCAAGTGCGGATCATCATATTGGCGCTCTCTGATGCGATCATATAAGGAAGACCGAGAAACCACGCAAGCTAACACCCAGCTGGGCTCCGAAATATCTAATCTCACAAGCCGATTGGCCAAGGCCTGAACATCAACTGAAAATGGCCTCTCCCCAACTGGAATGTACGCCAAGCTCCCCATACTCACTGCCTTTCGGCTCAAAGCATCGGCCATTACATTGGCCTTTCCCGGATGATATAGAATAGTAATATCATAATCCTTAAGCAACTCTAGCCACCTCCGCTGCCTCAAATTAAGGTCCTTTTGCTTGAACAAATGCTGAAGACTGCGATGATCAGTGAATACCTCACAAGATACACCATACAAGTAGTGCCTCCAAATCTTCAATGCATGAACTATAACATCGAACTCCAAATCATGAACAAGGTAGTTCTTTTCATGGGGCTTCAACTGACGAGAAGCATAAGAAATAACTCTACCCTCCTGCATCAATACACAACCAATCCCAACTCTCGAAGCATCACAACATACGGTATATGAACCTGAAACTGATGGCAAAACCAATACTGGAGCTGTGGTCAAAGCTGTGAGCTTCTAAAAGCTCTCCTCACACTCGTCCGACCATACAAATGAAGCACCCTTCTGAGTCAACTTGGTCAAGGGCGATGCAATGGATGAAAATTCTTGAAAAAATCGGCGATAATAGCCTGCCAACCCAAGAAAGCTACGAATCTCTGTGGCTGAGGACGACCTAGGCCAACTCTGAACCACATCTATCTTCTTTGGATCAACCTGAATACCCTCGCTGGACACCACGTGTCCCAAGAAAGCCACTGAACTGAGCCAAAACTCACACTTGGAGAACTTTGCATAAAGCTTCTCCTCCCTCAATCTTTGCAATACAACTCCCAAATGCTCCGCGTGCTCCTCCTGACTACGCGAGTACACCAGAATATCATCAATGAAAACAATAACGAACGAATCCAGATAAGGCCGAAATACACTGTTCATCAAATGCATGGGGCATTGGTCAGCCCGGAAGACATGACAAGAAAATCATAGTGACTATATCTAGTCCTGAAAGCAGTCTTAAGAATATCTGAATCCCTGATCTTCAACTGGTGATAACCCGAACGGAGGTCAATCTTGGAGAACACCCTCGCTCCCTGAAGCTGGTCAAATAAATCATCAATGCGAGGCAGGGGATACTTGTTCTTGATTGTTACCTTGTTCAATTGCCTATAATCGATGCACATTCTCATTGTGCCATCCTTCTTCTTCACAAACAGAACTGGCGCACCCCAAGGTGACACACTAGGCCGAATGAACCCCTTATCTAGGAGTTCCTAAAGCTGCTCCTTCAATTCTTTCAACTCCGCTGGTGCCATACAATATGGCGGAATAGAGATGGGCTGAGTGCCCGGCACTAGGTCAATACCAAAATCAATGTCCCTGTCCGGTGGCATGCCCGGCAGGTCTGCGAGAAATACATCGGGAAAATCCCTCACCACTGGAACAGAATCAATACTAGGAGCCTCAGCTCCAACATCCCTCACAAAAGCAAGATACGAGAGACAACCCTTCCCAACCATATGCTGGGCCTTCAAGAAAGAAATCACTCTACTCGGAACATAATCAGTCACACTATGCCACTCGATCCACGGTACACCCGGCATAGCCTAAGTGACTGTCTTAGCATGACAGTCTAGAATAGCATGACACAGAGATAGCCGATCCATGCCCAAAATAACATTAAAGTCCACCATGCTCAATAGCAATAGATCAACTCGGGTCTCCAGACCCCCAATAGTCACAACACATGACCGGTACACACGGTCTACAACAACACTGTCGCCCACCGGGGTAGACACATGAACAGGTAAAGCAAGAAACTCCCAGGGTGCACTCAAATAGTGAGCAAAATATGAGGACACGTAAGAATAGGTGGAATCGGGATCAAATAATACTGAGGCATCTCTGTGGTAGACTGAAACAATACCTGTAATGACAGCGTCTGAAGCAATGGCATCTGTCCTGCCTGGAATAGCATAAAAACGAGCCTGACCACCGCCTGATCGACCTCCACCTCTGGGGCGACCCCTGGCTGCCTGACCTCCACCCCTGGCTGGCTGGGCGGGTGATGAAGCAACTGGTGCAGAAGTCGAGGGCTGATCCCCCTGCTGAAATTGACCACCACGAAGTCGAGGACACTGCCTCCTCATATGCCCAAACTCTCCGCACTCATAATAACTACCCGGTACTGGAGATGGGGACTGAAGGGAACCCCTCGCACCGGAGTGACTGGCAGATGCACTCGGCGCAGAAGAACCCTGAGCTGATGGGGCATGAGATGAACTCTGAGCTGGGAGGGCGCTGAGTGAAGACTGGCCCTGCTGGGACCCATGATGACCACGGCCTGAAGATACCCCACGGTACTCTGGACGGGCCAACTGAGCAGGCCTGAAAGAACGACCTCTACCATGCTGGAAATGGCCCCTAGACAGAGCACCACTGAAACTGCCCGATCCTCGAGGCCTCTTGGCCTCCCTCTCCTCCCGCTCTCTACGGCGAACCGTCTCAATCTCACGAGCGATATCGACCACCTCCTCGAATGTAGCACCCAATAATCTCTCTCTAGTCATCAGAATACGGAGATGGTAGTTAAGGCCATCCACAAATCTCCTGATCCTCTCACGATCTGTCGGAATCATCCAAATAGCATGACAGGCCAACTGTGAAAACCTCATCTCATACTGGGTCACGGTCATATCCCCCTGCGTCAACCACTCAAACTGCCTACGCAGCTCCTCTCTGCGGGACTGCGGTGCATACTTCTCCAGGAAGAGAGCGGAGAACTGCTGCCAAGAAAGGGGTGCTGCACCGACAGGCCTACGCCTCTCAAAGTCCTCCCACCAGGTAAAAGCAGCCCCAGTAAACTGAAAGGTGGTAAATGCCACACCACTAGACTCAAGTATCCCTGCTGTACGGAGCATCCGCTAACACCTGTCAAGAATACCCTGGGCATCCTTGCCCTCAGCACCACTGAATGTCGGAGGCTGGAGTCTACCAAACCTCTCAAGACGACGCTGCTCATCCTCCGGCATAACCGGAACCCTGAAATCCTGCACTGGTGCAACCGGCTGAGCTGGGGTGCCTCTGGCATCTGTAAACCCTGCACTACCTGCTCAGGTGTGCGAGCAGCGGGGGTCTGGTTGCCTCCCCTGGCCTGCGAAGTAGCTACTGCTGTGGTGGCTGAAACCGCCTGAGCCAGGCTAGTGCAAACTACCAAGATATGTGCCAAGGTCTCCTGTGAGCACGTGATTTTTGCCATGCTTAAATTACTCCTATAGAATTCATTAAAATTAGAATTTTTCTTTTATTATTTCAATTTTTAGGACCTAATTCTAGATTTTTAGATTAATTAAACATCGTTGAAAATAAGAGAAAATAACAAAATAATCCTTTTACATTTTTTGTTCCTTTACTTTCACTTTTGTTTAATTTTCCTCTTAAAATTAGGATCTAGTTAATTTTAGGAAATTTAATTAGTCTCATTTTAGAATTAAATCAGGTTTTAGTTTTGCATTTAATAAAATCCAAAATTCAAATAAATAAAAAGAAAAAGAAGAAAACAAATAAAAAAGAAATCGAAATGAAGAAAAGGGGTCAGACCACCTTTTTGGGCCAATATCTGATATATAACTCAAGCCCAAACCCCAAACCCACTTCAAAACCAGCGCAATCCACAAATCCACCCGGTCCTTTTTTTTTAAAATCGAAACGGCATCGTTTTGTCACGCTAGATCCTGGCCGTCGAGGATCCTTGATCCAACGGTCAGGAACTAGGGACATTTTAATATAAAATGGTCGGAGCCCCCCTACCCCCAATCCGTCATCTCTCATTACCCCACGCTCAAACCCTAACCCTCATCGTCTTCCGCCTTACGCCACCGCCGGAGATCGCCTCACGGCGGCGGCCGGTCTCTAAACTTGCCCAAATTTACACCCCCGACTCCCCTTCTCCTCCTCTTTCCAACGCCCCAAATATTTTCCTTCAACTCCTAGCCCATCTTTTCGAATATTCAAAACTGTGACGCCGCCTCCGCCGCCCACGGCGGCGCCACTACCAAACGGCCCCAAATTTACACCACACAGCCTCCTCATCTCCCTCTTACGAATCCATAGCCTATAACCTTCAAACATTACCAGATCTTCTCGAATCTTAGATCGGAAAACGACCCCCAGAACCCTAATTTCCCAATGTTTTGAGGCTTTTGATTTTGGGCTATAATAGCCCTTAATCATGTGTTTTCTCATGAAAACACATGATTAAGGACGGTTTTAACCCAAATAATGCCAGGGAACCTACCAAATTCGAGTTCAAGCTAGTTGAAATCCCAAAATCAGTAAGTTTTCGATTGATTCTGTTTTTGATTTTTATTTTTTGGTTCAATATTTGTTTTCACTCTGTTCTTGTAATTGTTTTTATTTTTTTTAATTTTCTTTTGTTTTGTTTAATTCTGTGTTGGTAATTTAGATATTAGTTTAATTTTTTTTGTTTTGAATCTGTTTTGATACATCTTTGATAGTCTTTAATTCTTTAGTCGATCCTGTTTGGGCATTGTTTGATTTTTTTTTTAATTTGTCTTTCAGTGTTTGAATTAACTAGTAATCCCTTATTGTTGTTGGTACTTAGTTTTAATTAGATTAGTTTAGTTTAATCAGTATTTGTTATTAGTAATTCCCTAGTTCAATGTTTGGTTTCAATTAGTTATTAGGCTTAGTTTAGTTGGTTTGGATATAGCTGAATAATTCAGTCTTTGATTAACCATAGTAAATTTAACTAGGGTAAAAAAAAATAATAAACAAAAAGGGGTTAGGCTAGTCTTAGTAATTTTAGATTAAAAGCAAGGGTAGTGTAGGTATTCCTAAAATAAAAGACAATGCTGGAATCTCCTAGAACCTTCTAGAGGAGGGTTTAATTAGAATTTCAGTAGTTTTAGTGCAGTGACTTGGGCAACAAGCCAAAATTTTAGGGACTAAATAGTTAAAAATCTAAAAATAAAAGAGGGACTAAAGGTAAAATAGAAATCTGAGGGTTGCCCTTAGTTTTTGCCTATAAAAGGCAGTCTTTATTGCCTTGCACAGTAAGTTTGAACACCCAAAAAAATCCTCCAGCAAGTTCAGATCTAAAAATTCCCCCCCAAAAAGCCCTCTTCAAGTTGAAAAATCAAAACATTCGAATTTCAAATCCAAAAAATCAAAAATCTGAACTCTTACAGTTCAAAAACTTCAGTTTAGATCTTAGCTTCTTCAAAAAAACCAAAAACAAAAGGAAAAGCCAATAGAAAACTCCAAAAAAAAAACACTGTTAATAATTGTAAAATCC